>NC_089590.1:12907653-13207653 GCF_019320115.1 Miscanthus floridulus
CACGGCCTATTTGCTGATGCGTCTGATTACTTCACTGTTATGGAAGAGAGCTTCTAGCGGCTGCGCCGTCAGAACTCTAATGCAGTGCTTGAATGTAGTGCTTCAACTTTCTAGAGGCCATAACGACAATATATGCTATTTTCTCGAGCTCTGTGTAATTCAGTTTGGCTCCGAACAATGCCTCAGAAACAAAATATACAGGAGAACTGCTTTAGCTGGTTGTCATGCTCTTTCTCCTCTACTAAGACTATACTGACTGTAGTAGGTGAAGCTACTAGATAGAGCAATAGAGCTGCCCCTGGGGATGGCCTATACAAGGTTGTGAGCTCAGTTAGGTACTGCTTGCTACTGTTCGGGACCCCAATCGAACAAATCTGAATTCCTAAGAGTTCTGAAGAACGATAATCCCTTTTTGACTAATCTAGCGATGAACCTGTTCAGAGCCGCCAATCTACCAGTTAGCTTATGGATCTATTTCTTGTTCATCGTGGTTGCATGTTTGCTATTGTTGCTATTTTGTCTAGATTTGCTTCATTCCCCTTGTCAAAATTAGACATCCTAGTAGCATACCCTTCTGGATCCCAAAAATGCATTTGTTGGGGTCAAGCTTGAGGCCACTCTTTTGTAGGTTCTTGAAAGTTTCTTGTAGGTCTTAAATGTGTGATTCCTTCTTATCACTCTTCATACTATATCATCTACATACGCCACTAAATTCTTGCCTTTTTACTTCTGGAAAACTCCATCTATCATTCTTGAAAAGGTGGGACCTACATTTCGTAGACCTTCTGGCATGCGATGATAACAATACATTCTCCCAGGAGTGATGAAACTTGTTTTTTCCTCATCTTCGGGGTTTAGCCAGATCTAGTGATAGCTTGAAAAGCAATCCAATAGGCTCATCATTTCGCATCCTGCTGCGATGTCCACAAGCTTGTCAATCTATTCGCGCAGAGGATACGGATCCTTCAAACAATGTTTGTTTAGGTCTATAAAATAGACTCAAATTCACCATTTTCCGTTCTTCTCCTGACCATGAGTTCATTTGCTAGCCATTCTAGGTACTAAACCTACCTAATGACAACCGACATCCAATATCCTTGTACCTCTGCTTTGCACCGCTTCAGCTCTTTTGGTAGACATTTTTTTCAATTTTTGCTTCCTTGGGATGGATCCTTCATCACATTCAAGTTATGCTGGGCTAGATTCCTACTGATGCCTTGGAGATCCATTGGCTGGCCATGCAAAAACATCGTTATTTTCATACAGAAAGGAGATACGGCCTTACTTCTCTTAAGCTGATAAGTTCATGCCGATGTGGACAAACTTATCTGGTACTGCCAAGGTTAAGGGTGTTCTCTGAGTGTCTTCTCTAGTTTCCTCCCTCAGACTGATGGTCTTTTCGCTACCCTACTCAGTTTGTTCTGGATTCTTAGGTTACTTTGTTAATGAGGCTGTACCTGGGTATAGGTTTGCCCTCTATCTACCCTCGATGCGAGCTGATCCCCATGGACAGTGTTGATGGTAGTTAACAACCATTATAAACCATCAATAAAACATGTATAAGGGCACAAATGAGATCACCAACAAGGTTTAGGGGTTTAAACTAACAAATTCTATGAGTTTTGGTGAATCTGTGATTTCTATATGGTTTATCAAGAAAACCGTCAAGGTGGACCTACATGTCAGATTTAATTGCGCTTATCCACCGTGAAATGGACACAAGAAGGTTCTAGAGGACACCAGAGGATAGCATGCCGAGGTAGAGAGGCCGGCCCCACCTGCAGGATGCTCAGCCCCTAGGCCCACCTATCAGCCTCCGCATTGCAATGTTAGTTCTCCACCCGCCTCCAAGGTTGCATCTAAGGGCTCACGTTGGATGCTCCAGCCTATATATGTCAGCCCTGGCCCCCCTGAAGGCATCAAGTCATTTGAGAAGACAGAAACCCTAATCATTCTCAGAGCTCCATCATATTCTAGGCTATAGCTAGTTAGGCTAGGTTCTAGAGGGAGGCAAGCATGCTTCGCTTGGATTCCCAATCGTGTCAAGAGCTAGCTAGGCTAAGTCCAAGCTTTCGAGGAGGAAGGCCTAAGATGGCTCAAAGACAGCTGGAACCCGCATCCCAACCGATGGGAGGGCGGGAAACTCGAGTGAGTCGAAGCGAATCGTATCGCCTAAGCCTGCCATGGCGAAGGTGGCAAAAAAAAGTGGACCATCCGATGACCAAAAAGTGTTGAACGTACAATGTCTTCCCTACGGACGGCGCCAACTATCAGTGCAAAAAGTGACCAACAAGTAAATATTTGTATTTTGCCGTACGTTGTGATCGGAGGTGGCCTAACACTCAATGACACAGGGTTTATACTAGTTTAGGCAACATGCCCTACGTCTAGTTTGAGTCGGTTAGTGACTTTATTCCTGAGCCTAGGTGCTCGAAGTTTGCAGTGGGGTTACAAATGAGAAGGAGAAAGATGGGGTGTACAAGAGGTCCCGTCGGCTCCGGTCGGGCAGGCCGAGAGCGACAAGAGCTCCGCTATGAGCTAAGTGTTCAAGCGTGTGCTTGAGGTCTGAATCTAGCGGTTCTATGGTTGTGAGCTAGTGAAATTGATCGATCTAATGAATCTAGAATCACTTGAATCGACCTAAATTAACTAAGTTTCTTGGGAGAGAGCGCATCCCCTTTTATAGATGAAGGAGATGGACTTACAAGTGAGAGGGAGAGAGTACGTATGCTTCTAAACCTTCTTGCCCACGCCGGTAGGTACAGCATGATGGTAGGCGCCCACAACACTGTTGGATGTTAGATGCACATGGGAGGTTACATCATCTTTGTTCGGGTATGGCAGATGTCGGTACCTGCATATATTGTTGATGCCCAGAGGCATATTGGGAGTTTCACCATGTTCACTCGGTATGGTAAATCCTGGTGCCCACAACACTGTCGATGCCCAGAGGCATGTGGGGGGAGCCTTAGCGTATGGGAGTTAATGGCGCCCACAGTACTATAGGGGAAAATGTCGGCACCTACAACACTACTTGTGTCAGGGAGGTTGCAGGGTACTATTTCTATAGGTGTACAGGGTATGGTCCCTGGTATTGAGGTTTGACTTGTGCACCCTACCTTACTTTCTTTGTCTATTTCCTGGTCCCTTCCTAGCGGGTGTCCCTGGTCGGTTGGTCCCAGCCGGCTCTGATTGCGCCAGTCGGAGAAGAGCAGTGAGCAAGGTATTCGCATACCCTGGTCGGAGACGTGGGGTCGGAGTCAGAAGTAGTGCTTTTGGCCAGGCCTTTCAGCTGGAAAGGACATTTGGAGGCGGGCTAGAGACCGAAGCGAGCATTCCGGTCGGAGAGGTGGGTCAGAGTCAGAAGGCTAGTGCCATTCCTCCTCGGCCAAGCCTTCTAGACGGTGATTGGATCACCCTCTTGGCCTATTGTTCCGATACTTGGGCTGGCCCATGAGTTGCGCGTTGTCTGCTTGGGCTGAGCCTTTGTTGGGAAGCTGGTCTGTGAGGGACCCCAGGTTTATGAACCCGACAGGAGCCCCTGAGCCCCCGGGTAATTCAAGAAGAATCAGCTCGGGGATTTTTTGTCTTGATGGCGGGTGCGCGTGAGCGCACCCATGGGTGTAGCCCCCGAGCTCTCGGGTGATTCAGGTAGAATTGTCCGAGGTTTTTTCGTGTTGCCAGTGGGGGAGGGTTTCTATTTTGTCAGCGGGTGCGCGTGAGCGCACCCGCGGGTGTAGCCCCCTGGTGATTAGGGTAGAATCGTCTAGGGGGTGTTTGTTTGCGGGCATGCGTGCGTGTTTTTTAGTCAAGACAGGATTATCAACCAAGGCGTCATTACGCAGCCGTGGCGTTTAGTTTTCTAGGGATTGGGTAAGACGGAGCTCGCGGATCCTAGCATCGATGCGCGTCGTGGGATCGGGCGAGGTAGTTAGTCAAGGGATCAGATGAGATGGAGCTCATGGGTCCTAGCGTCGGTGCGCGCTGTGGGATCGGGCGAGTTTAAGTTGTAGATCCTGGCCTTGGTGCTGCCTATGCAGCCGAGGCGGTTTAGTATAAGGATCGAATGAGATGGAGCTCATTGATCCTAGCATCGGTGCGCCCCATGGGATCGGGCGAGTCAAAGTCGTGGATCCTAGCCTTGGTGCAGTCTGTGCAGCTGAGGTAGTTAGTTAGTTTAGGGATCGGTTGAGATGGAGCTCACTGATCCTGGCATTGGTGCGCGCTATGGGATCGATTGAGTTAGAGTCGTGGATCTTGATGGGGCGAGTTCGGGGTCGCAGACCCAGGTGTTTTGGAGTGCAGTCGAAGCGTAGCCAGATGGGGCTAGTTCGGGGTCACAGACCCTGGTAGTTTTGGAGTGCAGTCGAAGCGTAGCTAGATGGGGCGAGTTTGGGGTCATAGACCCAGGCATTTTGTGTCTTGAGCCCCTGAGCCCCATTGGGCTTTAGTAGGGGTCGGTTTGAGTTGTGTGTGTTACCCCTCCTTGGTTCCTCACAACTAGAGGGGTTAAGTTTTGTTGCTTGTCTCGATCACTCGGGCTCGAGTGACGCACTCGGTGAGTTCGCTAATGGCTATGATTGAGTGGAATCCAAGTCTATCATTCATGATAGGGTTGGCATAGCCCTCTTGTGACATTCCACTGCTCCTTTACCTGCAACCCGGTAGATGCCTGGGTCGTTTCGGAGACCGACCCGGGTGGCTTAATGGCCTCCCCTCGATGGAGATTTTGTGGGCTTGGTAGAGGCTTAGGATCGAATGAGAAGGTTTGAGATGACCCTGTCTGCTAGACTGGGCGAGGGCTGCATGGGTCTCATCTGCATTTTTCTCCCCTAGCTCTGTCATTGCTCATGTCGAATGAGGCAACTGCCGCTTCATGACGCAACACAGAGCGTTGTGATGCATTTCGCTGCACGTGCGATGCTTAGTTCCCGAGCCCCTGGGCGGTTTAGGGCCCAAATCGTCTAGGGGGCATGGGTGTATGGAATGAATGCGCGTATGGATGCATGAAATGATTTATAAAGAAATAGAGGGGGTCGGTAGTGTTACCTTGATGACTCGAGTGATGGGGTTTGAAGAGCTCTAGTCAGAAATGTCCGACCAGGACCCGTGCTCATCATTCATGACATAGTTAGCATGGCCTACATGGGGCATCCCTTTGCTCCTTACCTGTCCCTCAGTGTGTCTTTCTGAGCTGTTCGATCGACTTAAGAAGCCCAATGATCTTTTTTGGTAGAGATCTCGTTTTGGGTTCTTTCTAAGTCCTGCCTAGGGATATGAAGAGCCACCTGTGTGTGGTGGTGCTTTGGTTCTTGTGCCCAGCGTGCGGTAATGGCTGGCATGCGGTAGTGGTGGACCATACCCAGGGCACGTCCTGTCTGATTAGGAGCCATTCTATCGGGCAGGGCACATCTCATCGGTCAGGGCGCGTCTCATCTACATTTAAATGAGAAAGAGAGAGGGTTTTTTGCTCTGCCATTTTGACTTTCCCAATTGGCACGCCCTCCCCTAACTATTGTACCCTTTTCCTTAAGTAGGAGAAGAGAGAAGGTTTTCACCCCCGTTCTTTTGCCTGTTCCTCATCTGCCGCCTCTTTTCCTTTTCCTCTTTGCCGAGAGCATTCTTGAAAGCCACGGTGGTTTCTAGGAAAGAAAAGGGAGAGAGTGAGGGAGAAGAGAAAAACTCACAAATCCTTTTGCGATCCCGAAGTGAAATGTCGGACTGGAGGTCATCCACTATGATGGAGTCGGTGTTGAAGGCCTTCGCTGTGAAGGGGTTTCTGCCACCGAAGGAGGTGGCGCACTGGAGGACTCCTAGGAGGGAGGAGTTTCTACAACCTTCGCCTGGTGAGGTGGTTTCTTTTCTCACCTTCCATGAGCATGGGTTAGGGTACCCCACGCACTAGTTCCTGCGTGGACTCCTCAATGAGTGGGGTCTAGAGCTATAGCACCTCAACCCGATGGGGGTGCTGCACATCACTGGCTTTGTTATCGTCTGTGAGGCCTTCCTCCGAATGGAGCCACACGTGGACTTCTTCCGGTGGCTGTTCTCTGGGAGAGCTTTGATGACGGGGAATCCGTCCAAGGTCACGCTGTTGGGGGGTTTTTCCCTATAGAGGAAACCGAGTGTGGGAGGCTCGTATCCTGCATACATCCCCTACAACTCCAACCAGGGGTGGTACAGGGAGTGGTTTTATATTAGGAATCCAGCAGCGGCGCCATTCTTGGTGTTCACCAGTGGGAGGTTGGAGAAGCAAGATAGTTGGTCATGGGGTTGTGCCCATCAAGAGAAGAAGAAGGTGGAGATCATCGAGGAGGAGCTTCTGAAGCTCATACGCCATGGCCTTGATGGAGTGCAGGTGTTCCACACCCTCTACCGCCGCTGGGTTGCGCCATTGGCGGAGAGGACGCAACCGATGTAGAAGTACAGCGGCCCAATGGACCTAGACTGTGCGTCACCGGAGGAGCTACCGGACAACGAGGTCTGGAGTCGCCTTGGCCGGGTGCTGCAGCTGAGGCCCAAAGAGAAGGTCGATGGGAAGCCCGCACCTTTCAACTCCGTGATCATGTCTAGACTAGTATGCTCTCTTCCCTTTAGTCCATGTTTCTTCCTCTGCTTTCCTATTTTTTAATTTTGAGCCACCTATTCCATAGGGGCTTGGAGTTTACAAGTCCCGACCACACCTTCCCAAGGGATAGGAGGGCGTGGCTCGGTAGGCCGCCTAGAAGGAGGCGGTGGATGCTAGGAAGAAGAAGAGAACCAAGGAGGTTCGATGGAAGCAAGAGAAGGAGCAGGAGATCGCCTGACGTGTGAAGGATAGGGAATGTAGGAGCAACGTTAAGTCAGAGCTCGAGTCAGAGGATCCCACAGATGTGGATGACATGGTCTTCTTCGAGGAGGAGGAAAGTCAGAAGGTCATTGTGACCTCAGCAGAGCGTCGTGACCCTGTGGTGATGTCTGCTGGTGATGAGCGGGAGGTGGAGAGGCGCGCGATGGTTCTTGTGCCGAGGAAGCATGCAACGAGCGCGGACGCCATTGGCGAACGGGAGGCTAAGCAGACGCGGTCACCGTGCCCCTTGGTCGCACGCCGATCTTGTCCCCGCCTACCACAGACATGGCCAAGCAAGCTGGGTGGTCCAAGGAGTGGACTGGCACCTGTGCGTTGCCAGGACCAGCGCTAGTGCACGACTCATGGCCGGAGGATGCCCCATCGGCTGCTCTAGTCAGAGAGTCTTGAGCCAAGGGTCATGGTGACCCATAGGCCGGGCAGGAGCCGGTTGGGATGACTTTGCCCCTGACTAGAGTGAGGGGGTGCAAGTCACAACCTGGGAGTGGTCCTTGCCCTACAGGCCCATCAACATTGGGTCTTGCCTTCAGTTTCATGCCGCTTACCTCCTAGTATGTTTTTCTTTGTTCTTTTCGATCTTTTGTTGTTGAGTCTTTTTGGAGTATGACTTACCTACACTTTTTTTGTTAGTGGTCGGGCGATGACGGGGTTGAGCATCGCCCCAACTCCTATGCAGGAGACTTGGAGGCCCACCCTACAGCGTGTCATGGCGAGCAATGGGGGGAACAGGGTGGTGGTGGCAAACCCTTCCCTTCCGAGGGTGGTGTCCCCCGGGTCAATTGCTGGTACGGTGGCAGCAGTGGCATCGGTGTTGGTGGCAATCCCGGTGCTGATGGCGGAGGTTGTGTCAGAGGTAACACTCGTGGCCCCTCCTCCACCAAATGCAGCAGAAGAGGAGAGGGAGACTGAGCTCCCTGCCTCGCTGGGTGGAGAGCTGCATGGCTCACCCTCGTGGTCGGAGCCGAAGAAGCTAGGGGGAGATGTGGCTAGGATGGAGTCAGAACGCCTAGTGGCGGCCCATGCAACCGAGGTGGTGGATATCCCATCCGATGAGGCTAGTGACATGGTGGAGATGCTGGTGTCGTCGCGGGAGCTGACGGTGGTTCAGTCGAAGGCTAGGCCCTCTGGTGGGCTACTAGATAGTGACCTAGAGTGGCCCTGCCCCAAGGACCCTACAAAGGTGTGGTTCATCCTTTGAGATTCCTAGGAGTGTCAGCTCTGGGACATCCTTGGGGGGAAAGGACTTGCCATGGTGTTTGAACTCGCCAATGTGTCCACGAAGCTTGAGGACGCCTAGGAATGGGTTAAGTCTGCCCAGCAGTTAGTCAAGGTCGACCTGCAGCTCACTGTAGAGGTGAGTTTCCCGTATTTGTCCTTGACCTCTGAATCTCTTGTTAGTTGCCTGAGCATGCTTGTTTTTCATAGGGTCTAAGGGAGATGTCATCCTATAAGTCCCGCTTCCTCCAAATGATGCATGCCCAGGTGGCTGAGCTTGAGCGTCAGCTAGAGTCCACCCACCATGGGTCCTAGGATCGGGCGGCCGAGGCGACCACGGCGTGGGCGGAGGGAAAGTGTGCAGCAGAGCGGGCGACTGCCGCTGAGTGGGGGCTTGAGGCGGCTAATGCTTGCCAGGCGGAGACTGAGGTAGGGTTGCGGACATCCCTGGCGGACACTAAGGTGGTGCTCCAAAAATCCCTGGAGACCCTTGAGTCAGAGTAGAATGGCCTAGAGTTGGCATAGAAGGCCCTGGAGTTGGAGCGGAAGGCCCGGTCGGAGGCAGAACGGGAAGTGCTCGCGCTTTAGGGCCAGGTGATGGGGACGGAGGAGGTGAGCGCCCGGCCGCATGAGCAGGTGGCTCGGTCGGTGGAGGAATTCTCCACCCTTGAGAACTTCCATGTTGGTATGTACCTTTTCTATTTTTTGTCGTGTCTGTTTCTTCCTTCAGCCTGTTTCTGAGCTTATCGTCCTTCTTTCAGAGCTAGGTGGAAAGGTGAAGTCACTGGAGCAGGACCTAGAGATGGTCAAGGTGACTTTTGGCCAGAATGTAGAGGAGCTGGCCAAGTCCCATGAAGAGTAGCATGCTCTAGAGGGGGAACTTGACCAGATCCGCAATGTTGCCTAGCTTGTCATCTCGGAGGTCTTTGGGTTGACGCCAAGTACCAGCACGCCTGCTGTCTAGCTGGCGGAGGTTCCGAATGCGGTTCGGGACCTTATCACAAGTGGGCTGTTCTACGGAGCATCGAGGGTGTTGACCTCAGTGGCAACGTACCACTTGAACCTGGATTTCACCACTATCTGCAGTGGGTATGCTGACGGCCTGAGCACGAACAACATCCAAATGCTCGAAGAGAGCTTGCTACCACACACAAGGTTGGTGGCCGAACAACTCTCTGCGTAGTGGGTGATGGACGTCCATCGTGAAGACATGGCCAGAAGTGTGCGTCGGGAGGACATCGCCTAGCCTATGGATGGCACGGAGCCTGGGTCGGAGGTGGACACCACCTCAGCTTCGACTGAGCCAAATGTTGTCCCGCCGAGGAGTGAGCAGCCCGCGCCTTCACCGGTCATACTGACAGCAGATGCTGCCGAGCCACCCCAATAGCTTGTAAAGTATAAGTAGTGTAGTAAATGTAAAAAGTTTAAGTTCATGGGGGAGTCCCCATGTAAACGCATTTGTGTACTTAATGACTACAATCGGTTGCTCTTTTGTGATGGAGTCACTCCGTTCGAGGAAGCTTGTCCCTTTTGTTCCTTAGTTTTTCCTTAACATAATTTGTTTTTATTCTTTCTTTCTCGTACTTGCCCATTTGTCCTATAGGCTACAACCTTGGGAGCCCAGGGCGTGGCCCGTGAGGCTCAGCTACCCATAACCATAGGTAATGCCAGGGTGCGATTGGTCAGAATGTTTTGAAGCAAAGCTACGTAAGGCAAATTAAAGGAACGAACTACCATTTTGTTCAGGTAGGAAGGAGTTTCACCATATGATAGTAAACAAAAAGAGAGGTGGTAGTGCACCCTTGTGGAGCCCCCGAGCATCCCGGGCCAAAAAGTGTTCGGGTCAGGGTGCTCTTATCGGAGCAAACGCTAAGTAAATAATGGTAAGACTGAATTTTAGGGGAATAAAAATGACACAGCTGTTCCAAGCATTCGATGAGAATGTTGTCATTATTGTCCTTCAGTCAGTAGGTGTCTGGTCAGACCACTTCAACTATTAGTCATCTGGATCCTTGTCCGCTATGCCCCCTTTCTTGGCCGCTGCTCCTTCGCCTTTTTCTTCCTTTGGCCCGTCGGCCTATCACAGAAGGCGCTTGAGGAGCTCACAGTCCTTGTAGAGGTGTTTGACAGGGTAGTTGTGATTGGTGCACGGGCTCTCCATGAGCATGTGGAAGTAGCCTAGAGGGTCCTGCTAGGGCTGCTTGCCCATGTGATTAGCCATGGTGACCAACACAGAGTTGGCTGATCGTCGGTGATCTTTTTTGTTTTTCCCCTTCTGCATGGAGGGGCCCTCATCCTGATCCTGGCACTTGGCCTTGCCTTTGCTTTAGCCTCTATTGGAGCGTGGCGGGAGCGGCGCTCGCTGGAAGTGTTGGACAAAGGCCTGTGGTCCTTGGCCACTAAGGCTAGGACTCCGGTCGCTGCTGCGTGTGTCTCGGTTTGGCCCGAGCCACACGTATACAGGCGATCAGCGTGGAGCGGTCGTCAAGTCAAGACAAGGCATAGGTGCGGCCTCTTGTGCCACATTTGGTGGTTGTAGTGGTGAGCAGGTGGAGCGACTCATCTGCTGTGTCCCCATTCCCCTGGTGGGGAGTGAGGCCATGAGTCGGTGTCAAGATATGGAGCTCTCCGCTTGTTGAACGGCAACGGTCTCCACTATTGCCCGAAGGTTCTGGTGGATCTCCTATTCCTGAGGGTCATTCGGCTTGGGTAGGCCACGTAGATGCATTACTACAGCGGCGATGTTCTGATTGGCCTGAGCAAACAATGGGAGATCGTTCCCCCTATCCATGGTGTTGTGCTAGACCCAGCGGGCATGACCCCAAGCGCCGCTCGCCGGTCTATGCGCACGAGGCGCAGTGTGGTGCGTCGAGCACGCTGGCGCAGTCGGTGGCTGGTGCAACCACTATTGTCATAGTTCCTCGCCATGCTCCCATGTGAGCTCGGGGGTCTCCACATGAGGATCCAGAGGGGTGTGAGTCTACAAGGACTCTGTTACCACTGGTGGCTGTCCCGAAGCATCCACCATAGCACACTCCTAGACGGACGGTGGCTAGGCACCACATCGCCAATGCTGGAGCTGTCTCTCTCAACATCATCATCCATGAGGTTGAGGATACAGGTAGGAGCATAGCTCGCCATCCCCATGAATTCAGAAGTGAGAGGGGGCGGCGCCGGCATCCTTCAGAGCCCCTAGGCGTACACGTCCATGGGAGATGCGAGGCCATAGGGGAACCGGTTGTATGGCAGTCGCAGCGGGGACAACGAGGTCCCTCCAGGTGATCGGTGGAAGATAGAGAATAGTAAGTAAATAATAGCATGTACATTACTCATAGAGGGGTTTGAGCAGAGAGTTTGCTTGGAATGAAGCACGGATGCCACATCATCGAAGTCGTGCGTCCCAGAGTCAGTGGAGGACGCCCCTCCAACGGGTGCCAGAATGAGTGCCTCCTCGTGGAGGTGTAGTATGCCGAGTCAGTTGGTGGCGAAGTCCAGGCTTCTAAGGAGGAAGGCCTAGGATGGCTAGAAGACGGGTGGAACCCACATCCCAACCGGTGGGAGAGCGGGAAACTCGAGTGAGCTGAAGCGAATCATATCACTTGAGCCCGCCATGGCAAAGGTGGAGGAAAAGTGGGCCATCCGATGACCAAAAAGTGTTGAACGTACATCGTGTTCCCCACAGACAGCACCAACTATCGGTGCAGAAAGTAACCAACAAGTAAATATTGTAGTTTTGCTATACGTTGTGATCAGAGGTGTCCTAGCACTAAATGACATAGGGTTTACACTAGTTTAGGCAACGTGCCCTACGTCTAGTTTGAGTCGGTCGGTGACTTATTACTGAGCCCAGGTGCTCGAAGTTTGCAGTGGGGTTACAAATGAGAAGGAGAAAGATAGGGTGTACAAGAGGTCCGATCGGCTCCGGTCGGGTGGGCCGAGAGCAACAAGAGCGCTGCTATGAGCTAAGTGTTCAAGCGTGTGCTTGAGGTCTGAACCTGGCGGTTCTGTGGTTGTGAGCTAGTGAAATTGATTGATATAATGAATCTAGAATCACTTGAATTGACCTAGATTAACTGAGTTTCTTGGGAGAGAGCGCATCCCCTTTTATAGATGAAGGGGATGGCCTTACAAGTGAGAGGGAGAGAGTACGTATGCTTCTAAACCTTGTTGCCCACGCCGGCAGGTACACGATGATGGTAGGCGCCCACAATACTATTGGATGTCAGATGCACATGGGAGGTTATGTTGTCTTTGTTCGGGTATGGCAGATGTCGGTACCTGCATATACTGTTGATGCCCAGAGGCATGTGAGGAGTTTCACCATGTTCACTCGGTATGGTAAATCCCGGGGCCCACAACACTATCGATGCCTAGAGGCATGTGGGGGGAGCCTTACCATATGGGAGTTAATGGCACCCACAATACTGTAGGGGAAAATGTCGGCGCCTACAACACTGCTTGTGTCAGGGAGGTTGTAGGTAACTATTTCTATAGGTGTATAGGGTATGGTCCCTGGTATTGAGGTTTGACTTGTGCGCCCTAGCTTACTTTCTTTGTCCGTTTCCTGGTCCCTTTCGAGCAGGTGTCCCCAGTCGGTTGGTCCTAGCCGGCTCTGATTGCGCCAGTCGGAGAAGAGCAGTGAGCAAGGTATTAGCGTACCCCAGTCGGAGACGTGGGGTCAGAGTCGGAAGTAGTGCTTTTGGCTAGGCCTTCCGGTCGAAGAGGCCGTCTAGAGGTGGGCTGGAGACCAAAGCAAGCATTCCGATCGGAGAGGTGGGTCAGAGTCAGAAGGTGGGTGTCGTTCCTCCTCGGCTAGGCCATCTAGTTGGTGATTGGATCGCCCTCCTGGCCTGTTGTTCTGATACTTGGGCTGGCCCATGAGTTGCGCGTTGTCTGCTTGGGCCGAGCCTTTGTTGGGAAGCCGATCCATGAGGGACCCTAGGTTTATGAACCCAACACCTAGTATAGTTGGATTATCATCATATTCATGCATATGTTCTTATAGCGCTCACCCTAAGGATCCGAGAGAGACGGCGATTTGAATCAATTTCAGCCAGCTGGGAATTTATTCCTAACAGAAACACTAGCAGACCAGATCAACAGTCACCTTAGGTCACCTTTGGTACAACTCAGGTACACATTTCACAGGTTCAATCAGCGCCGCACAACCAGGGACAACCAGCTGCCAGGACGATTTAGGACTACTGTAGCACCCAATTTTAAAGACAAAACCAGATACACACTATATGTGAGCCCAGGAAGTCAAATCTCACATATAGCCACAAATAAGGGTAATATCAAGAGACAATACTTATTACATAACATATTAGTAAAAAGAAAATAACCTTAGAATAAAGATAGTGGAAAGTTGACTCCGATCTTCTGGCGAAGACTCCAAATCTATAGGGACGACTGACTGGTTGACCACAAGCCTAACTCCTCCAAACCAGCAATCTAGTACCCATCTGAGATTTTTATCCAATGTAAAGAAAAGTAAAACAAGCATAAGTACATGTCGTACTTAACAATTATATCATGGGGATCATGAGGCTCAAAAGGGCTAACACTGGTTTAACTGCGATTAGCCTTAATAGGTCATCTTTTTAAGCAATTGAGTGGCAAAGAATTTATCATTCCCATAAACACATGATTAGGTAAACATGAATAATGTATAGCATAAACAATTAATCATTAGCATAATTATCCATTAGTGATCATCTCTATTCCATAAGGGTCCAAGGCCGCTCGTGTCTGTGAGCTACGCTGTTATAACAGTTTTATACTCTGCAGAGTTTGTACACTTTCACTATGAGTCGTGATTTACCCTTTCGCCCAAGGTGATCAGCCTCTTGACCCACTACCAAGGAAGGTCGGCAGGGTGCACTATGAAGCCTTTCAAAGGTTCGTCTAACAAGTTAGGGCCGCTAGGCGTATGTGGCCAATCTCTAGAAGTGGCACGCATGGGAATCACAGCACGGTACACACAACCTAGCAGAAAAGGAAACATACCCTCGTGCGCCTTAAAGGTAACCACTAACAAGCTAGAAAAGGTCCTCATACTGAGTTAAAGCCAGAGCCATATGGCCCTCACAGCTATACTGTAAGTCCTAGATGATCGCTTACAGATAAGTCCTTAGGGAGAGGAATCTGAAGCATTTAGAAAAGTAGCTAAATACTCTAGCCCCCTATTTCCATGTTGCTAAAAAGTCATATTTTAATGTTTATTTCATATACCATTAGTCAAGTTGCAAGATCATGGTTTTGATTAAGCACTAGCAAAAACTACCCAATGCAAAAACCCAAAGGTTTCAAGGTACAAGATATCAAATATCTAGGATATCCTTATTGGCAACAAGGGAGACCCATGCAATATAAATTAATTGATTAAATATGAATAGGTAACAAGGGTGGTCCCATGCTATACTTGCCTTACACACCGATCCTTCGGTAAGCTTTACTCTTCACGTCCTTCTTCTTCTTCTTCTTCTTCTTGGATCACCACGTGTATCTCACCGACTGGACGTAATTCGTAGAACACCACACAAACATCCATACACATACATGCATAGCATACAATTGCATCTATATCAGAATAGTACACCAATCATAGAAAAACAAGTAAAAGAGATTGAAATACGATTCTACGCATCGCTACGATCACACAGTCGCGAGAGGCACGCTAATCGAAGCTACGATTGAAAAGTTACAACTACCGAGAGATTTGCTTAATACATGGAAAAGAAAACTATAGGCTTCATTATGTTAACCATATGAATTCATATATAAAAGATATTCTATAAACAACATAGATTAAATTAAGTCAATTTTAGATTTAAATTATAAAACAAAAGTAAAACAAATCATATTTTATGTATAAAACCCAGTTGCATATTCATTAATCAAGATATGATTTAAACCATGTCATTTTAGAAATACAATATAGTAAACATAATTACTAATGTGTAGATCTCGTTGTTATGAAACAAACGCAACTTGAACGGACTATTTCAGAGTTAAAATAAATAAATTATGATTTAAACAAGTTTTACTATAGTTAAATAATAGATTAAATCTACTCATGAATTTCAAGTGTTGAAAACATGCCTAATAGTTCTATAAACATGTAGATAACGTAAATACAATCCTAACACAATTTGAACGGGTCAAATCAGACTTCAAACGCAAAAGTTACGCATGAAATAAGGTGCAATGGCATTTTTGTAAATAACTCGAACTCAATTTTGAATTTAAACAATTAAAATCTGAATTTAAATGGTTATTGGACTAGGCGCACTAATTCTGGAAACTATAGGGTCCTAAATAAATGAAAACAGAGCTGATTTGTAATTGGTTTGAACTAGAACGGAGTGCGGGTTGATTACTGAAAACTGTAGGGACTAAACTACAAAACACGCGTGGCTTTGACTGTGGTTGACTGCGTGTTACTGACCAGGTGAACCCGTGGCGGCCGGGGATTGGTGCGGTGCACCACGCGTGTGGTGGACGCGCTGATGTGGCGGGGTGGACCGGGTCCATGGCCCAACTGGTAGACCGATTATAAACCCCGAAGGGGTATGCAATCTCAGCCCTCCAGCACAGATCCGATGGCACTGGCGATCAGGGGATCCCACGGTGGCTACAGGGCACCTCCGGTGACTGCACCGTCCCACCGGCGAGCCCTCCATGGTCGGCGGCGAGGTAGCACGGCGGTGGACGCCGGTACGGCGATTCCGGTCATCCTGATGCCAACTGAGCACACCTAATCGATCTACAAGTTCTCACGAACACGCTGGACTAGAAACCGAGGCAAGGGACGCGTTGGGGTACCGAGCTCATGGTGGCGCCATGGTCGGCGGCGTTGGGGCTTGTGGATGCAGCGTTCTAGTGCACTATTCGATGAACGGAGGGTAGAGGAAGGATGAGGAGCTCACCGTGAGTTGGGAAGAAGGCTTCGCGGCGTCTGGGAGGCTTCTATGGGGTGGGTTCGTCGACAGCGGTGGCTGGAGAGAGAAGAAGTGGTGCGGGTGAGTGGAAATCTGAGCATTCCATGGCCAAAACGGCGAATTGAGGGTACCTAGATTCGCGGGGAAGCACGGTGGATGTTCGAGGCTCGTCGGCGACGTTGATTCAGCACCGGAGCAGCAGGGCTATGGTGGCGGTGGCGAGCTTCGAGCACGGTGGGGAAAAGGGAGAAGGAGGGCGTCTAGCTCGGGGCTTTATAGGCCAGGCGAGGTGCGGTAGATGGAAGGGGGAGCGGGGCGCGCGGGCAGATTGGGCGGGCACTTGCCTTGCATGCTCGACGGCGGCAGTGACTTGCCATACACGGGCACGCCATCGGTGGGCGACGGAAGGAAAGAAAGAACACGCTAGGGAAGAAAGGAAAGGGAACATGGTGCGCTGACAAGCGGGACCCGCAAGGCAGTGACAGAAAAGGAGGCGGTGAGCGGGCGTGGGCGCTAAAGGCCAAAGCGGGCCATGGGAAAGCTGGGTCGTGCACGCATGCGGAGAGGCAGGAAGGAGCGCGTGGGACTAGGCCGGTGCGGAGCGGTAGGCGCGAGGCAGGCCAAGCGGAGCGGGTCACCTAGCAACGGGCCGAGCAGGCCGAGCACGGGAGAAAGAGGAAAGAAGGGGGGAAAGGATGCTGGGCCGCCAGCAGGCTAGAGCCAGGAAGAGAAGAGCGGGCCAAGGGGGAAAACGTGGGCCTCCGGGCCAAAATGCGGGAGGAGTTTTTCCTTCTTTTTCCAAATCTTTTTCCTATTTAGTTTCCAGAGCCAAACCAAATTCTCTGTAAATCATATCAAATCCGAATATGTTTTCAATATACTTTTTATCTCAATATAAATGAGCAATTTTGGTAAGTTTCCAAAAATAAAATTTTAAGTTCTTTCATTTTTCTAATTCCTTTTCTTTTATTTCAAAGCCATTTTTAATTTCATTTCAAGAGCATTTTAACCATTTTGACTTTTCAATTAAAACCACTCAACCAATAAAATCCAATGCAATGGCATGTATGCATCAAACATGTTGCTACCTTATGATGTATTTTAATTTGATAAAAAAATTTATTTCCTATATTTCATGTGCACAAAAATTCCAACTTAAATCATTTTAACTCTATTTCAAAAGAGACAAATTTTAGGGTGTTACAACTACCCTGCCCTTAGGCTCACATCTGGCTGCCTGCACATCCTTACTACCATCCAGAGAGAGCACACTAATAGAATGAGGCCCGACCTGAGTTGAGCTACTCGGCTTCATGGTTGGAACAAGTTATCCGGCTAGCTAAGTGAGAGGCATGCGTTCAATCTCAACAAAAGTTCCAACAACAGTATGGTCCTTAATCGGCACAGACGGAATCACATGAGCCAACCTACGCATAGACTACGTCCGACCTCCAGTGTAAGCGTGGTGCTTATACATTGTTTACCTATGGATACACCCTATATTCTAGGTCATGCGGTAGATCACGGACGTGACACTCCCATTGAGTCCTTTGAAGTCCACTTCCCAATGTAGGTAGCACATAGGATCTGGTTACGAAGGTGGACAAGCTCTGTTCTTAATCTCCCTTAGTAATATCCCTTATGTGTAGATATGAAGATGATCTTAGCAATGACTATTAGGTGTAATTGCCATAATCAATGTATGCTCTAACATATAATTAAGAATGACTTAGGAATTATTCCTCTAATATTCTACCTGACCATGCTAATGCCATAAAAAGGAGTACTCTGAGTGATTTCTCATCATCATTGATCGATACTTATCATATATATATATATATATCTTATCCTATGACTTACTCCTATTATGAGTAGAATATTGGTTATGGATTACTTCTCCATCAATAGTATAAGTTATCAATACTTGTCCTTGCTAGACCTTCCCTATGGTAAAAATATAAATAACGATACCTAGAATACTCCCGGATGAAGTGCTATAATGGTATATTATCTGTGCGCTTGCAGATCCCTTTCAATTCATATCTATATATTCTTTCTAGTCATATAAATTATAAAGAACTACTTAGAGTTATTCTAATAGTAATGCTAGGTAGTACCAACAAGTATCTCTGGCATCATCACTAGGGACGGCAATCTAGTATAGTAATGTTAGGAGATATATATTTATAATAGGTGGCTACTAAAACAAGTGACAAGTTAATAAATACCATCAAGCATTTCTAGCGCCGTTGCCGGGGATAGAATTAAAACTTTGTTCTTAGTAGAGATGCTAAGGAATATCAACAGTTAGTGATTATACCGAAAGGTGAGGGCATTTTCATGCACAAATAACTTTGCTTGATCACCACTTCAAATTTGTTGGTAAAACCTCTACCGAAAATGGTGGTGTATAGATAGTCCATGTTGACTATGTCAAACATTATTGTTTCTGTTCTCACCCTTTCACCTTCTTCAAATGATATAGGGATGGCTTTCTTGCCGATAGCATCTATCTTTTTACCGCCGAAACTGAATAAAGAGTTTCCTACCGGCTCAAGGGTCCATTTATCCAATCCCATAGACTCAAAGGATTTGATGAATAGAATGTCCACCGAGCTTCCCATATCTATGAGAATGTTGTGCAACATATAGTCAGCCACATTTGTCATTGCGATGAAAGCGTCAGAATGCGGGAAATCTCTGACATGGAAATCGTTATCGTCAAATGTGATCGGGACCAAGGACCCGACTGGCCTATTCAGGGGTAGCCATGGGGACACCATATGGACTATATTTCATAGTCCCTTCTTGCTCTCTTGCTTTGGTGCTCTTGGTTGGACCCACCTATTATGGCAAAGATGTGACCACGCGACAGAAGGATTCTATTGACGGTGTGTTGATTTGAAATGTTCTCCTATTTGACATGGTTGGTTGGCTGGATTGTTGCTAATCCGGCTGAATTGGTGAAGATACCATGACTAACTAAGTTGGGTACTGCACGTACTACTGGTAAGGCGAGAATGCTGGGTACTGCTAGGTGAAAGGTGCTTGGGAACAGCCTTGCGAAAAGGCAGGTTGGTGCATTACATTTTGACCGATCGGGAGGGGCGGCTGGCTGTAGAACTGAGTGTGGCTGCTTTCGCCATGAGGCGCATTGTGAAAGACATGTTTGCGTGCTTCGATGCTTCTGGATGCCTCATCCTTTTCTTTCAGCTCTTTGGCCATTTAGCTGTACTTGCAATCTCTGTTGATGTGATTGGTGTTTTTGCCACATATAGCACAGTATGGGGGTCTTGGCCCTCTTCCTTGACCTCTACCGTCTCATCCACCGTGCGGTGCACACACTACAAACTTCTAACCCTTGTGCAACGATGAGAAAACGTTGCAATAGGCCCAATTTTGTTGCAAAAGGTAGTTCATACCACGAAATCGCGTTCGTTGGCAATGGTTGCAAAAAGTCACGTTGCAATAAGAACTTGCAACCGTTGCTAGTTTGGCGTTGCAAGAGTTAGCTTTTCTTGCAACATTGCCAAGCATTGCAATAGGACGTTATCACAACATTCATTGGCGTGGCAATACGAGCACTTGCCACGTTTGTCTTCGTAGCGAGAGGTGGTAAATACAACGAGCGATAGTGTGGCAATAGATTTTTGTTGCCATGCTATAATTTTGTTGCTTAAGGTGTTGTTGCCACGACCGTTGTGCCGTGGCGAGTAAATCATTTGCCACGCAAATGTAATCGTTGCGAGAGAGTATACATTATTGCCACGCTTGTCTTGGTGTGGCAATAGTATCATTTGCCACGCAAATTTATCCATTGTGGGATACCATTCATTATTGCCACGGCCGCGTTGCCGTTGCAACAGTATCATTTGCCACGCAAATTTATTCATTGCGATATACCGTTCATTATTGCCATGACCTCGGTGCCGTTGCAACAGTATAATTTGCCACGCAATTTTATTTGTTGCGGAAGATTAATTGTTATTGCAACAATAGTCATGTCGTGGCAATAGTATTATTTGCAACGTAAATAAGTCTGTTGCCATACAACATATTGCCACGCATCACGGCTCGTAGGTATAGCTTTTATTGCAACGCTAGTAACATTTAATTTTGGTTTAATAAATCATCATTGCAAATCAATAAACCATATCAAAAGCAATTGCACCCACATATATTAATTATAATTAATCATTCAATATGTTGCCAAACCCATGAAATAGTAGCTAAAATCATAAACGAGTGTACAATTAACTCATTATTTGACAACTTTTTACAAACTTCCTAACATCTATGCAGCACTTGAGAAATTCCTAGCAGCCCAACATGTCATCTCCTCGGCTATGTCCTCACTTGATTATGAGCCTCCCACTAAAACCTTGTCCACCTACTACCAAAAGAATATGATTGGGATATTAGAACAATATTAAGTTTACTAATTTTTGCACAAATGTAAAGAGATGAAGATATAAAATGGTTCTAATTTATAATTTCATATACAAAAGCCATCAACCAAGCTTTTGCATAGTTGAAGTTCTACTGCAATTCTGCAATTGAGCAAATGTTGTCGATCTAGTTGCTGCAATTCCTTTTTCCATGAAAAAGATGGAAGTCATGTTCCATTGTTCCAGAACTACAAACGTATGAATCAATTTCTAGTTTTACTCAAATTCTTACTGTATGCTTATTACAATTATGTTTTTCCATGAAAATAACATTCTGTGTTTTCACAATAACTTGATATTTTGTTCTCTACTTTCTCAATCTTTATTTTGGTCTCTGTATATCCCTCTCTTTTCAGAGTTTAAATGTTGTTCAAGATGTCAGCAATCCTTACTCCTTGGAAGCGTAGATGGCTGGGAATTTTTGCAAAATTCCATTATAAGTATAGGTCGATTATATAAGTTCAATTGACTTTACAAATGATAATTTATATATTTTTTTGCAGGCTACATATTGAAGGCATGGTTCTATTGGGTAATACAAGTTTTTGCAGCAGTCTAGTAGACACATGCAGCTGTGTTCCATTTTATTGCATTAGAAGATGTATGCATTCTCTTTTGCTCTTTATAAATTCTGCTAAAAGAAGCAGAGTCTATCAGCAAGCCTTGGGGAGGGATGGAGAAGAAAATACGGCTTTGATCCTATCCATCGTGGCCTTTTCAACGGATCAGATGCAGCTACTGCATATGTTACAGTAGCAGCTACCTTCTCTGAATTTTTAAGGCAGCAGCAGTTTAGTTGATTACAAAAATCATAACTTGAGTAGGTGTTGGTGCACCTTTTTGTACGGTGACAATGCTTCCAGGCTGAGTCTACAAACATCAAGTTGTTTGATCTATTTTAGCTACAGTTCAAGGTACATGGAACATAGTGAAATAATGTCATTACCTCCTATAACCCATCTTCATTTTCATTTTCATGTCCACCGGTCTCATCTTCCTCTTCTATGATTGATGCAACTTGTGTACTGGCATTGTTTTGCAGGGTACTCTATACATACAAATATTGGGGTGAAAGATTAGGAATCACAATCATAAGATTATCAAGAGTACAAAGGATAAAAAAAATATTCTAATACCATAATCATAGCTCCTTCTTTGTGTTGCGCTAGCATATTAAGAAATTCTTGCTTCATTTCTTCTCTTAAGTTTATCTTAGCATTTTCCAGCTCCTCTTGCATCCTCCTCCTATTTTCTTCATTCTCCCTTTCCCTTTCTACAGCTTCTTACGCAATCTGTTCTTTGAGCTTGTCAACCTCCGCTTCTAAAGCAATGCTCATCTCCCTAGCTGCAGCTTGAGCACGTGCATGTACTTCAAGGTTCTCTCTTTCATAAGTTCTCTGCGAGTTCGATACGTAGCCAAATATCCATGCCCATGTAATTTGGATGATTTGATTTGTGTTGTTTCTTTGTAGCATGACTGGAAAATCATGTTCTCCTCAACAGTTGTAAGTGCTGGTCTATTAGGTTCTAATCCAATCTTACCAATTTTCATGGTTACATTTTCCTAAATTAAATAACAGAACCTGTAAAGAGTTGCTTGACACTACCAGCAGCTATAAAAAAGGTTGACAAAACATTTACTTACATATACTGAAGCTGATACAAGATTTGACCATGCGCCATGTTTTGTGTGAGTGGTCCTCCAAAGAAGAAGATCACTTGGCTCTTCACCAGTTTCTTGGTCTCTCTAGGATGCCAAAAAATTCAGCACACAAATATTGCATCATACAAGGGAAGGACTAGATTAGTGTATCTAATGATTACTAGCTCAAACCTACATTGTGAGAAGTTCTTTGAACCCATCACATGCTTGTTTCTTTGCTGCTGACGGTTGGAGGAGTTCTGGCTGCTAAGTTTCTGCAGAATGAGAACTAGTGGTATGTAACAATGCAACTTTGGTCCATCAATTTTGTTTGACAAAGTAGATTTTACTAGCACTAACCTTGAATCTATTAGATCCAAAATACAACTGCAAGTAGTGCCACTCAAAAAGGTGTATTTCTTCGGGTTTATTTTGTATCCTCTCACCATAACTATTATAAGCCTTGTATGTGGCACTCAGATCAGATCGCCATCCTCTGTACCACTCCTTGGCAATTTCCCATATTTTCTCTTTTCTTTTATCCACATCATCAATGTTGATGAAGTTCCACCTAAGTTGTTTACAATTAAAAAGCAATGAAATGTTTTATTAGAACTAGTATAATGCCCGTGCTAACGCTAAGGTGGCATGTAGAAAAAATAAATCATAAAAATTAAAAACAAATCAACGGTACACTCACTTTTTTGGACAGTAAAAGAGCAACAGCAATGTTCCTTAACAAAAAATAGTACACATCATACTAGTATCTCTTCTGCAATTTCTAGTTTGACTTGTTCCTTTATATCCTTCCAACTGTTTACTCCAATTAGTGGGGCCCATTGCCTTGTAAATATAACGACCTCATCGACAAATGCACGGGTATTCGGTCCAATGGGTTCTCCATGGCTTTCTGAAAATTCGATTGGGAGTGTGTGAATGCGTTCCTTAACTCTCTTGTTGCCTACCGTTAATCCTTTAACAGTGCCACTACCTCTTTTCTTGGGTTCATTGGAGCCATGTCCTTGCAAAAAAGACAATAACAATCTTGAGTTGTAGTAGTTCTCAATTAAGATATGTGAACCCAATATTAAAAGTACATGCATTATCACAAACCGTTTCCTTCGTCTCTTGCCTTCCTTGCATGGCTTGGCCTATTTGAGGGTGGTGTCGCATTGCTTCCATTGCTTTCGTCGTCTTCATCTACGATTGCATGGGTGTCACGTTGCTCGACAAATGCCACTGCACACAAGGTTCAAGGTTCAGTTCTAAAAAAATTAGTACTAAACAACATTGGTTGAAGAAGGAAAATAAATTACTAATTTCTGGAATGTCCCCTTTCATCCTTAAAAATTCCTTGTATGTGTTGACTGCTTGTTGCCTAGTGTCATCCTTCAAATCTGTTAGTCACCAAAAAAATGTAAGATGAGGTGTAGTTTATATAAAGGTGCTAAGATTTTGCTTAATATGAAAACATATGCAAAAACATAGATGATATACTTTTGGATTGTTCTGGTCGTAGCTTCTTTAGCCAGTCCTTATATGCATCAAAAGGATCATCCATAAACGGATGCTCATCTTCTTCCAGCTGCTGCCTTGGTCACTTGAGGGGTGTTATGCTGACTTGTTGTGCTGTCTCTTGTTCCTTTGAGAGTACTAATCTGATTTCCTTCTCACTCTCATTGTCTTGTAGCATAATCTCTGCATGTCTGACAAAATCGAGGGGCTGAAGACTTGCAACATCTCTTCCACAACGCTTCTTGTAGTACAAGAAGTCCCATGCATTATACCCAAGCTAGTCCTTAAGAGATGTCAAGGTTGACAATTTTATATGAGGCCTTTCCAATTTGAACATTACATAATCCTGATATGGAAATCCATTCTTGCAATGAACATAAAGAGTCCACATTTCGCCCGTGCCACTGCATAAATAGGACAATGGTTGATAAATAAACAAGAATAAAAAAGGCAAAGTATTACATATATATAAGTAGTTGAACTAAATATCATTGAATTCAGGATTCTATTTTAGATGGTTTCTGTAATCCCATTATAGAGCAGCCACATGCAACATGAGAACTTCAATGCCTGATGCAGAAAAAGGTTAACTATATCCATACATTTTTGTGTAGTTAAACATTGATATTTAAGCATAGAAAACGATCTCAGACTTTGTATTCCTGAATCGAAACAGACGGGTTTACTTTCTGTAATTTCAGACAAGCAAAACAAATACCGAGCAAGTAATTGCCTTTTCTTAAACATCTTTTTTTTACTGGAGGCAGCAGTAGTAATATATAATAATAATGTTATAGTAGACCATCCAGAAGAGACAGAACTAGTAAGTCAGAAATTTGTTTTTATGAAGAAAATATTAAACCTGTGTTCTAACACATTGGATGATTGGATAGCTAGATCTTCAATGAATTTGACTTAATTGTAGATAACTCTCCATTGCTAAGGGCATCGGCCATGACTTCGCTTATCCAAGTGATAGCACTTTTCCAAGTCACAACCAATTTCATTCCAATGAGGATATCACAAGCTCAAGACCAACTTAGTGAAGATGTCCTGTAGATTCTTGTGATCCTCCTAGATATCATTTTTACTTTCAAAAAGACAGTACTTTCACGCTCCACAATGGATAACTCCAAATAACATGGCGATTAGTTCAACTCACGCTTCCTTAGTTGACTTAATGAACTAGCCACTATTTTTTCTCTCGTATAAGGACACATTCCACACCCTGACAAGATGCATCCTAGTGGATATAAAGCTCTTGTCTTGATTTTACAAAGCTAATACATAGGTTTTACATCAACCTCTCCTTGGACTCCTTCCAACACTTAGCTGAGGTCTTTTGATCCAAACGAACTTAAAAGCTTCTCTGGTAGCTCTACCAAAATCTTAATGATCTTGGATAAACTTCCCTTGAATCTTTATTCAAAACTCATTGAAACTCTAAGTTTCTCTCACGTCTTTGGGTCCCACCACGCTTCCGCTGCGCAAACTAGAATGTATGATACTTCACCTTGCAAATTCTTCAACTTGGCTACCCCCCTTAAGAAAAGATAACTAGGGGACACCAAAGTATAGCTTGCACATACTTTTAGATGAGCTAAGTAGTATGAAGTCATTCGGACATTCCGATGGTACTCTTGTATATGGGCAAGGACAAGAAATCTGAAGTTCCTCGCGAGCCGAAAAACAGCAGCGTCGTAAAATGGTTGTAACTGTTATTCTGTTAATCCAATGATATTGTAGCTTATATCATTCGAAAGCTTATCAAATTCTCCACAACTTCCTTATAGAACACTTTTCCAAATTCTACAGTTTAGGTGGTCAAAAACAGTGTACAACAGAAACTGTTCCAGGTTCCAAACAGCACAGATGCATCGGCTTGTGATTTTCGTATCTCCATAACCAAAATAGTTATCTAGATGATTCTTGTTCTCAGAGAAAGATATTGATGTCTACTGTTGTCCAGAATTTTCTCATGATTTTTGGTTGTCCAAGAATAGAGATATAAGCCAAAGAGTACAGGCTGCTCTAAAAAAACAGGATAGAGGAGACAGAAGAAAACCATATCCCAACTATTTATTTCACTAATCCTTATACCTTAGGCCTATAAACTAAATGAAATTATGGGAACACCCAACAAGATCATTGCAATCATTACATAGATGCAAAACAATCATAAGCATAATGACAATTCAACAAGCAATAAAGGTGCACAATTCAATCATTGACTCAACTTGCGATACTATCGTTTTTATTACATAAAGGGTACAAACTCCTATTCCTTAACTAAGAATCTTGGGTAGTCTAGCATGACTTCCTCATTCGTCACTCTCACCAAATGCTTCTTTTGGGTTGGGTATCACTGACCTTTTCTGGGAGCAACTTTGTAGTGATCCGACTCTGGCCACTTCTTTGGTACAATTGTTGATTCTTCCGTGGGCAAAATTTAGCATAATGTCCTTCTTGTTGGCAATAATAACACATGATCTTAGCCGCATCTTTTGTGGTGCAAGATTCCATAGAATTGTTGCTAGGTGTGTTGCCAGCTTGCTAACTCCGCCTTTTAGCTCATTTGATCTTTCGGGGTTGAAACTCCTTGTAGGTGATCGTCCACCCATCTATGCATACCTCCGGTGGAAAGAGTGGAGTAGTCTTAGCTTGAGAAACTTCTGACTCTTTACAGTCTGAGTTGATCTGACTAGGGATTGGAGCTAGATGTGACAATGTAGTAGAACTCAAATGTTGATTGTTTCCCAATTCTTGCTCTGGAGAGACTTCCTTTCTCTTCTTATCCACATTGTCCTTAGGTACAAGCTGAATACCTTCATACTCAATTCTTTCTCCTGATGGTGTTGTTAGAAGAACCAAACGTTGGGCATGCTTAATCACTCCTTTACAAGCAGATAACCATCCCTGTCCTAAGGTAACATCAATTTTCATTGACTCCAAAACAATAAGGTTTGCCATGAAGTTCACCCCCTTTATGTCAAGACTAACTTTTGGGCAAATGTGATCTGCCTTCACTTCACCTCCTAGAGAGTTAATCATCACCGGTTTCCTTATCAGAAGCATAGTTATCTTTTGGTCTTCTACATATTGGCTAGAGATAAATGAATGTGAAGCTCTTGGATCAAACATCACTGTGGCGGGAGCTGAGTTTACTAGAATAAAACCATACACAACCTCCTTAGCTCCATGAGTAGTAGTCATATCCACATTATTCAATCTTCCTTGGATGTAGTTTCTCTTTACTTTACTTCCTTGATGCTGTTTCTTCTTGTCGAAGGCAGTTAAGGACAACATAGCTTGATCCCCCTGACCTTTGATACCGGTGGTCTCCTCATTACGACCCATCTATATAGATGAAGAGAGAAGGTTCCAAATAGAGGCAAGGTTTTCATAAAAGAACAGAGGCTGAAGTGAGCATAACCTTTTAGAAAATAACATGGTTGGAAGGAAAACAAGAAGTAAGCAAAGATAAAAGAATGCTAACACGTCTAGTTCTATCTAGGCTTGCGTCCTACAGTCAGCATTGCTCTGATACTACTTTGTAGCACCCAGTTTTAAGAACAAAACCAGATACACACCATATGTGAGCCCAGGAAGTCAAATCTCACATACAGCTACAAATAAGGGTAATATCAAAAGACAATGCTTAAATACATAGCGTATTAGTATAAAGAATATAACCTCATAGTATTGATAGCAGAAAGATAACTCCGATCTTCAGGCGAAGACTCCAAATCCATAGGGACAACTAACAGGTTGATCACAGGCCTAATTCCTCCAAACTCGAGCAATCTGGTACCCATCCAGGATTTTTATCCAAATAATTGAAAAATAAAGCAAGCATAAGTACATGTCATACTCAACAAATATAACATGGGGTTCATGAGGATCAAAAGGCTGACACGGGTTGACTGTGATTAGCTTTTAATGAGTCACGATTTTAGCAAAGGAGTAGCAACAAGTTTATCACAAGCCCATGTAAACACATGATCAGGTAAACACGAATAATGAATAGCATAAACAGTAATCATTAGTGAGCATCTTCATCATCAGTATCATTAGTGTTCATCATCTATTCTGTAAGGGTTCCAAGGCCGCTCGTGACCGTGAGCATGGCTGATATACTAGTTTTACACTCTACAGAGGTTGTACACTTTCACTGTGAGTCGTGATTTACCCTTTCGCCCGAGGCGGCCAACCTCTTGACCCACTACCAAGGAAGGTCGGCAGGGTTCACTGTGAAACCTTTCAAAGGTTCATCTAACAAGTTAGGGCCATTAGATTCACTCGGCAAACAGATGTAGAGCCCCGCTTCCCGATGGCACATTGACATGCAGCCTATACACATGGGGATAGAGGCCGCACTACACCCGATTCGTCAAGCCATTCTTACGCCAATAAAGGTAACCACTAACAAGCTAGAAAAGGTTCTCATACTGAGCTCAAGCCAGAGCCATATAGCCCTCACAGCTGTACTGTAAGTCCCGGATGATCACTTACAGATAAGTCCTTAGGGAGAGGAATCTAGAGCACCATAAATAGCTCAATGCTCTAGCCCCCTTGTTCCATGTTGCTAAAAAGCATCTTTTAATGTTTATTGCATATTACATTAGTCAAGTTACAAGATCATGGTTGTAGTTGAGCACTAGCAAAGCTACCCAATGCAATACCCCATAGGAATCAAGGTATAGGGTAAAAAAATACTAGGAAATCCTTAGTGGTAGTCAAGGTAGACACATGCAATATGAATTAAGTGATTAAAGATGAATAGGACAACAAGGATGATCCCATGCTATACTTGCCTTAAAACACTGATCCTTCGGTAAGCTTTAATCTTCAACGCTCTTCTTCTTCTTGATCACCTCGTATATCTCACCGACTGGACGTAATCATAAAGCACCACACAAACATCCATATGATCATACATGAAGCAAACAATAGATCTAAATTAGAACAATACACCAAACATCAAATTAAGATGAAAAGTTTGTAAAATGAATCTACGCCTCACTACGAACACACAGACGCGAAAACACGCTAATTGGAGCTACGGTTGAAAAGATACAACGTCCGAATGATCTACTCATAAAACTATTAGCTTCATGTGTTTTAATTATATAAAAACATATATATGATATTGTATAGGGATTATAATTTAAGTCAAATTTAGATTTGATTTATAAAACTAAAGTGAAACAAATCATATTCTATTTATAAAATACAGTTACATAATTATTCATCAAGATATGATTTAAACATGAAATTTCAGAAATAGTAATATGGTAACCACTGTTACTAACGCATAGATCTTGTCAATATGAATCTAACGCAACTTGAATGGGTCAAAACGGATCTAAAACGTGAAAGATATGAAATAAACAAGATTTCCTTTATTAAAATAATAGATGAAATCTAACCTCGAATTTTAGAAGTTGAAAACCTACTTAACAGTAGTATAAACATGTAGATTATGAAATTATGAACCTAACACAATTTGAACGGGTCAAATCGGAGTTAAAACGAAGAAGTTATGGCTAAAACAAAACCAGTGACAAATCTGTAAATAGCTGAAACCGTATTTTGGACTGAACCGAAGCAAAATACGTTTTCAAACAAAGAAAACAAAATCTGGAAAAGCGCTAGGGACTGCGGAATTGAAATTAGAAAAACTTGAGGGCTCTTTAGCAATTGTGCCCGCGAACCGGTACCTTCTAATCTAGGATGTTGATCGCGAATCGGACGGCTGTGATCGGTTGGGGCATAAGAGGTCGCTGGCGGCTGCATCCAGACGGTGGCACCATGGCCGAACTATGCTGGCGACTTGGCTTCGACGCTCCCGGTCACCACAGGGCACGAGAGAACTTCGGGGAGAAAGAGAATCTTGAGGCGAGCTCAATGGATGGCTCGGGGGAAACTGTGACAGCGCGGTAGCGGCCTCGGGCGCGATTGGGCGGAGTGGAGCTCACGGCGGCACGGCAGCGTGGCTGCGGGCATAGGCGGTGGTTCGGCGAAGATGGTTGCAATGCAGGAGCTTGGGGTGAAGGAGGCGGGCACGGGCATCCGATATTTAAGGGCTGATGTGGCTTGGGGCGCACGCAAAACGGAGGGAGACGGGGGCATCACGCACACAGACGGCTATAGTGGAGTCCACGTCGGTCACGAGGTAGGAGGAGGATCTGACGAACGGGGCCCACCGGTCAGTCGGTGATGGAGGAAGAGGAGGCGCGCTGTGGCTTTTGCTGCTATAGCTGGGCCACGGATTGGGCCGGCGCGCCAACTCGGCCCACGTGGGGGAGAGGAAAAGGGCCTGCGGGAGAGAGGGGGAAGAGTGGGGAGAAGCTGGGCTGGTGGGAAAGAAAAACAAGCTGGGCCAGATGCCGGGTAGGAAGGAAAAAAACAAAGAATCCCTTTGCTATTTTGTTTTCAAACCCAAATTTAAACGTGAATCAAATCAAATTCGAGTATGGTTTAAATTTATTTAAACCAGTTCAAGTTAAATATTAATTCAAATATTCTTTTCAATTCAAATACAAAGGGTAAATTTTAGTAGGCTTTTAAAAATAAAATTTATAACTTTTTAAATTCTTTCATTTCCCAATTCTCTTTTATTTCAAAGCCATTTTTAATTTCACTTCCAAAAGCAATTCAAACCTCTCAATCAATAAATCAAATGCTCCGTCATGTATGCACAACCATATTGCTAAACCTTATGATGAATTTTAAATTAATGAAAATTTTTATTTTCCTGTGCTTTCATGTGCACAAAAATTCCAACTTAAATCTCTTTAGCTCTATTTCCAAAAATTCAAATTTTGGGGTGTTACACAATGGCACGATGGCCGACATGCACATATATATGAACGGGATGATGGCCCATGCACAAGATTATATCCAACGACATATATATAACAATGTCACACCACTCCTATGACTCCTACGACTACCACCACTGCTACTCTACCACTACTACTACCATAACTACTAGTAATACTATGACGACGACGACGGTAGGGCATACCTAGTGGGCGTCGTAGGGCGGCGGTGGTGAAGGGGTGTCTCCTCCTTCTTCTTCCTCCTTCCTCCTTCCTCCTCCTCCTCTTCCTCCCCCTCCTACTTCTTCTTCCTCCTTCCTCCTTCTTCCTCCTCCTCCTCTTCCTCCTTCCTCCTTCTTCCTCCTCTCCTCCCCTCCTCCTCCTCCTCTCTTTCTCCTCCTCCTCCGACGGTGCTAGCGCAGGCGGCGCGGCCGTGGGCGAGGGCGCAGGAGCGGCCATGGGCAAACCACCTCTTTGCCGAGTGTTAGTTGTTTGTCGAGTGCTTTATCTCTGGCACTCGGTAAACAACCTCTTTGCCGAGTGCCCGATAAAAAGCACTCGACAAAGTGGGGGACACTCGGCAAAGAAGCCGTCTCCGGTAGTGAACACATATATGTAGCCAATGCGTAACTATGAAGGTATCATGCAAAGGAGAGAATTTATTCTTTTTGAAAAATTATGTCACTCCTCCTAAGCTAGAGTGACCAACAAGTAGTAGCCACTCCTAGCAAGGCTAGTGACTTCATCTCTAGATATTTTCTAAGGCACCCTTACCAAATGCCGAATGTTGGGGGATGACAGGTGGCTTGGGACCCCCAGTTGCATAAAGCTGCTGTCGGCCATCGTTTCACCTACTGGTATCTCTATCAGCGAAACCTCTGGCGGAAGGAGACGTCGGTTTCTGCCCAGATGGCTTGGAGAGTCCCAGAGGTTTTCGATCGACGTTTCATCTGCCAATACTTCCACCAGTGAAACCACTGGTGAAAGATAACATCGGGTTCCTCCCATCGGGCGGGGGAGCCCCCAAAAGTTTTCGCCCGCTGTTTCGCCTGCTGCTACCGATTGGTCCTAGGGCGATACTAATATCGAAGGGTGTTTGAAGCATTCGGCATACCCTAAGCTAATTGGCCTTGAATAGTGCAATGTTTTGCAAGTTTTTTGTCATGTTCTGTTCCCTTCGGGATCAGCTAAGCTTTCCCAAGCAGGGATAGTGGGACCCAAAATTGGTGGGCCCATCGGGGGAGGAGCTATTCAAGGGAGGCCGCAACCGGCTTGGACCAAAAGCACCCATAGAGGAGCGGAATATGCTCGGATATTGTAGTAGGTGGGAGGGCATTATGGTCCTTGTAAAAGATACGATCGTCTATAAATAGAGCTCCATAGGAGCGTTGTAGAGGGATAAAAAAGCAACTATCTTCATGATCAATACATAAATTTCTTTTCATCCTTCTTTCGTGTTCCTTCCATTCGGAGTCATCGTGCTTTCAATAGAAAGAGCGGCAACCTGGTGTCCAAAGGATAAGGCCGAGAACAACATTGGCGCCCACCGTGGTTGTTGCTCGAGCTTCCCATGGCCGAAAGGAAGAGACAAGATGGTAGTTGACAAAACCAAAGCATCTAAAACCACCGGTATCACGGCCACCGAAATGGCAACTGGTGCAGCAGAAGCAGCAGCAACTACTGCTACAGCTCAACCAGTCGTTATCGAACCAAGAGCGCCAGAACCGCATGGCGAAGAAGTGGTATTACCAAGCGGAAGGGTAGAAACGCCAGAAGGAGAGGTTCAAGAAGCATACGAGAATCAAGATGATGAAGACGAAGATGATGGGGAAATCATAAATCAAGCAAGAGAACTAAGAAGGCTAGAGCAATTCCAGCAAGATATCATAAGATTGCAACGAGAGAGGGATCAGCTGATGCATCAAGGCGCAGCATGAAACTGAGCTGATTAGACTCAGAGGGCCATCAGACAGACTGAATCTCAAAGGGATAGATTCCTTAGAGAAATCCAGCAGTTGCAAAGAGCAGGAGCCAATGGCGCTGGCCATGCTGCTGAAAATGTGATACACCTAGAGATCGGAGTGGTGGTCGAAAACGACAAAACCTACGACCCATCTTCACCGTTATCGAAGGAACTGCAACGACACCCCTAGCCAGCATGCTACAAGGCACGCATTCCGACCTTCGACGGAAAGACCAACCCTAGAAAATTCATAGCATCTTATGAGACGGTAGTGTTTTCGGCTGGGGGAGATGCGACAACCCTAGTGAAATCGCTCATCTTAGCAGTCGAAGACATCGCCTATGATTGGTATACGTCCCTTAAGTCTCTCTCAATCAATTCTTGGCAGTAGGTAAAAGCAGAGCTTCTGGCAACCTTCCATGCATAACAATTGGTCACAAAAACCACAAGGGACCTTTTGAATTGCAGCTAGCAAGACAACGAATCACTCTCTAAATACTTGGAAAGTTTCATCAAGCTGAAGGCCCAAGTGTCGAATGTGCCAGAAGCCACCGTAATAGCAACATCAATTGAAGGATTGGCAATCGACCAATGCGCAACACATTTTGTAAGAGAACTACCGGCCACCATGAAGGAACTCTTCTAGGTGATGAGGCAGTATGCCAGATTAGATGATGACTTTAAACATCGAAAGGTGGCACGTAACCCATTTAGACAAGCAGCTAAGATCCCACGAGCCCTGTAGGTGCCGAATCAGTGCAACGTGAGACCATTCCAATTGGTCAACAACCTAGAAGAAGATTCAGGGCAATTGGCATCGGAGCAATCTCAGCTCAACCCGCAGCAACAACAATTGTATCGCCCTTTTGACTTTCTGGTGCACGGCGGTAGAGGCAGACGTCACTACTAACTTCTGACCCTTATACCACGCTTTTTTGTTGCAACAGCATGGTTTCGTTGCAACAAGCATTGTTATCACAACGATTTTCACTTTTGGTTGCGATAGATTGTTTTTTTGCCATGAAGATTGTTTTGTGGCCATAAGTGTGGAGATCGTTGCAAAAAGTAAGTGTTATCGCAACAAATTATTGAACGGTTGCAATAAGTGATTAATGTTGCCACGATTTGATTTGCGTTGCGGGCAAGTTTATTTTCGTTGCAATACTAAGGTGATATTGCAACTCTTTATTTTATGGTTGCAATAGCCCATCTATATCGCCACGAATATGTTCCATTGCATATAATAGTCGCATGTGTTGCAAAAAATTGGTACATATAGCAACGAAAAAAATAGTTTGTTGCAATCACTAAGGTTGCAACGATTATGGTTTCGTTGTATGTAGCAGTTTCATTCATTGCAAAAAGGTTATAATATAGCAATGAAAAATTACATTGTTGCAATACCTAAGCCTTTCCACTTTAATGGTTGCATAATTTTTTTTTTTAAAAATGACAACAATATGGGTTTCGAACCTGAGACCTCTTGGTCTTGAAAGTATGCTCCTACCACTAGGCTATGTCTATGTTTGTGTTAGTAATAGTGAAAGTACTCTATATTAATTAATGTTGACCAGTTATATTGGAAAAAGGATCTAATCTAATTTTACATATCACGTAGAGGTTGCGGCCTGTAGCTCCTGTCGCGACTCCTTCTCTCCCACGGCCTCTCTTCTTCCCCCACGCGCTGTCTCCTTGCCAAGAACATGGTGGAGGCCCCCCCTGATCCCTACAGCCAGCACCAGCAGCTAGCGTGGTCAAGGCCTCCCTAAAGCCTTTGTCGTCGCGGTGCCCCTTCCTTACGGCCGTAGTCGTCACGGCCCTTGAATTCCCTGCAGCGACTACGGCATATTGGTGCCCTAGTTCCTTCCTGATCATCGACGAGATAAGGAGAGCGAGCACCGTCCAGTCCTTCCTCGGCGTGTGAGAGGGGATGGAGCGTTGAACCAGTTTCACCTTGCACCGTTCATCATCCATGAGAGAGACGATCAGCGGCTGGCCAGCGATCATCGACGTGAAAAAGAGAATCACATATGCTTGCATTATTGCTCAATTTTTTCTCTACATATTACTGTTAAGTTTGGTACTTGACTAGATCAAATTACTCACTGTTGTTGATAATCCAGACAAATTTTTGCAAGATTCTTATTCAGATGCATTGGCTAATCCACACATTTTTTAATTTGTCTGGTTCAGTGCAAAAACATTCCATTCTTAGCCAATGGTACTCTATTTATGCTGAGGTCTAGCTGTTTCATTTTTGGCTTGGTCTAGCAGTGTTGATTAGTTATTGTGACTTAATGTGTAATACTCCAATCTGAGTTTTGGTTCATCACATTTATTTTAAGGAGATAATCATTTGTTTCCATTAACTACTGTTCTGAGCATGGATGGAGAAACACAACAAAACACACTGGGTAGCTGTTGTCACAATGGACAGTGCTAAGCTTCTGAATATTGCTCTAGATATACTAGTATATAAAGTTTGATAAAAATGCCCTTTCGATGCATTAAAGTTTATTAAATTATAGTTAAAGTAAAGGGCCCTTTTTTAAGCTTGTCTCAGAAAATTGACAGATTTTTAATTTTCTTTATCTCTGATAAATAAAGTTTATAATAATGTCATGATCCCTTCAATTTAACGTGCTACAGGAAATCATTGTGATATTTCAAAGATATAATTAATGGCACATGATGATGATCGGAGTTGGATGCTGTTGCCTCGGTCATCAGTTGAGTGGCAAGTAGGTCTGGACAAATTTATTGATACTATTTTCGAAGGCACCTATGCATCAGAAACTGCACCATGTCCATGTTCAAGGTGTTGTGGAGTCGTGTACAAAAGAAAATCCGAGGTTCAAATGGACTTGCTAACTAAAGGGTTTGATGAGAACTTTGTGAAAGAGAAAGGTAATGCTGGCATATTTTTGAATGATGATAGGGATCTGAATGTAGGCCCACCAGATGATGCATGATCCGCCAACAATCTGTTGTCCGCATTAATTAGGGGTGCGACCAGTGCCAATACCAATGAAGAGCCTTGTGAGAGTGTAAAGAAATTCTTTGATTTGTTGAAAGATGCGCAACAAGAGCTGTGGCCAGGCTCACAGCTTACCAAGGTAACATTCTTGGTCAAGCTCTTTCAGCTTAAGTGCATGGGTGGATGGAGTAAGGAGAACGTAGAGCAAACACTTAGCCTATGGAGAGATACGCTCCCCCAGGACATTGTATCCCAGACACTATCAAGAAAGCACAGAAGATTATCCGCAACCTTGGCCTCACATACATTAAGATTGATGCTTGTGTGAATGACTGCGTGTTATTTCGTGGGCCATTGGCTGATATGGACACGTGTCCAACATGTGGTGAGAGTAGGTGGAAGAAAGACGACACAAATTCTGATGAGATTGGCAAGTCTAGTGAAAGTGGTGGAGCAAAGAAGCGCACTCCTTGCAAAGTTCTAAGGTATTTTCCACTTACTCCTCGATTGCAAAGATTATATATGTCAAAGGAAACATCATCATTGATGCGGTGGCACAAGGAAGAATTGGTTAGTGATGGGAAAATGCGGCATCCAACAGACTCATTGGCATGGAAGCATGTGAATGATAGGTATAAGTGGTTTGATTCTGATCCACGTAATGTTATACTGGGACTTGCATCTGATGGCTTCAATCCGTTTGGGATGTTGAATGTTAATTACACTTGTTGGCCCGTGATACTGATTCCTTAAAACCTGCCTCCTTGGCTATGTTTGAAACAACCTTATTGGATGATGTCGATGTTGATACCTGGGCCTAAATCTTCTAGAGTGAACATTGATGTATATTTGCAACCTCTGATCGATGAGCTACATGATCTATGGCTTAATGGAGTTTTAACATGGGATGAGAAGGAGAAGAAGAATTTTACTCTACATGCAATTCTGTTGTGGACAATTAATGATTTCCCCGCATATGCGATGTTATCTGGTTGGAGCACAAAAGGTAAGTTTGCTTGTCCTTATTGTCACAAGCATACTGATTAATTGTGGTTAAAACATGCTCAAAGCATTGCTAGTTGGGACATCGCCGATTTCTACCTATGAACCATATGTGGCGAAGGAACAAGACGAGCTTCAATAACAAGGCTGAAACTAGGGAAGCTCCAGTGCCACTCAGTGGTGAGCAGGTGCTGCGGGGCAATGAAAGTTTCCAGCAAGTGACTTTTGGAAAGGATACAAGAAAAAGGAAGCAACGTGACGAAGAAAATAGGTGGCACAACTATAGGAAGAAGAGTATTTTCTTTCAGCTTCCTTATTGGAAATCATTGCTAGTACGACATAATTTGGATGTCATGCATATAGAGAAGAACATATGTGAGAGCTTACTAGGGACTTTGTTGGAGTTACAAGGTAAATGCAAGGACAGTGAGAAGGCTCGACTTGATATGCAACATTTGGGTATAAGGCCAGATCAACATCCAGTGCTCGAAAAGGGTAAGTACACCTTGCCACCAGCGTTGTACTCTCTAGGTAAGGATGACAAGGAAATTCTATGCAAATTTTTACATGGCGTCAAGTTCCCTGATGGTTATGCCACAAATATTCGGAGATGTGTGGACGTCAATGGTTGCAAGCTTTCTAGACTTAAAACTCATGACCTACACGTAATATTGCAAAAACTTTTGCCTTTAGTGGTGCGCAACATATTGCCTGAAGATGTGGTGACCCCATTGATGGAGCTAAGTAGGTTCTTTAACTCACTATGTTCAAAGGAGTTGGAGTTTTTAGAAATTGAAAAACTGAGCACTTCGATTAGGGAGACCCTTTGTCGGCTAGAGATGATTTTTCCACTGGTTTTTTTGATATTATGATGCACTTACCGGTTCATCTTGCTGACGAAGCTAGACTTGGAGGCCCGGTATGTTATAGATGGATGTATCCAGTTGAGAGGTACCTTCGTACTCTTAAAGGCTATGTGAAGAACAAAGTGCGCCCTGAAGGTTCAATTGCAGAGGGGTATATATCTGAGGAGTGCCTCACATTTTGCTCTTGTTTTTTCTGAAAATATTAGTACCAAGCTTAATCATCCAGAGCGTCATGAAAGCGCTGCTGCTAGTGAACCACCATCTAGGCTAATTATATTTGGGAGCCTTGACTACAGTAGGAAAGGAAGTACTCTCGAGAAAGTTTCTGATATTGAAATGCATAGGATGAGGCATTACATATTAACCAACTGTGATGAGGTCACTCCATGGATAAAGTAAGCTATATTTTAAATTTTTTTTATGGTGGTCATGAATGTTTAAAATATATATGTAACTAATGAATGTATTTTCAATTGTTGTGGATAGTGAGCATATGGATGAGCCAAAGAAAATTAGCTCAAGGCATGTTGATAAAAGACACAAGGAGGAGTTTGTATCATGGTTTGAGCATAAAGTGAGTCGTCCCTAATATATTTATCCGTATTTTATTTCTATAGTTTCCACATGCTTCTTGTAAATTTATTAGTCCGTAATAATAGCTAGCCACTTTGTCGGTTTATTAGTCCCTAATATATTTTTAAAATGATTAAATGCAGATCAGCACATTGCATGCACAAGGGGAAATAGATGACATGATTTATTATCTATCTCGCGGTCCAGACCCTCGGGCTCGTGTGTTCAACAGGTGTTTCATAAATGGCTTCCTTTTTCGGGTCTCTTCCATAGAGAACTGCTTAACTACTCAAAATAGTGGTGTATTCGTGAAGGGCGATGCAAATACAGGAAACATGGGCTGGTATGGTGTGCTGAAGAAAATCATTTGCCTTGATTTTCATGGTGACAAGGAAGTCATGTTGTTCCACTGTGTATGGTTTGATGTCCTGCTAGTAGTAGCAGATCGAGAGGGTACAATAAGGATAAATATGGGGTCATCGATATTGATATCACACGGTTTAGGTATTCAGATGAACCTTACATCCTGAGCACACAAGCCAAGCAAGTCTTTTATGCGAGAAACATAAAGAAACCAGATTGGTGCACTATCCTTAGAGTGCAGCCTAGAAATCTCTTTGCCATGCCTGAAGCAGAAGGCATTGACAATATGGGCGAGCTCGATCTGGACTCAGTTCTTGTAGGAATGGAAGATATGAATGTTCAACAACAAAATGAAGATTTCACAGCTTGGAATAGGTCTGGCCTTGATGGGGCTACTGTTGATGCTTCTGTTATTGAGCATGCTATTGCAACAGCCATGCCTGAACCTGAGCATGATGACCTGTTTGATGAAGACGAAGACCCAGATGACACTTACATTAATGATGGAGTCATCCCTCCATTTAGTACTTTGGGAGAAGATTCTGATGATGATTTTTTTGTCTAAATTTTTCTCAAGCAATAGTGGCATTGGGCTCCTGTTTGTTCTTGCTGCTCGCTGTTTGTGTGTTCTTGGTGCTCGTTGTTTGTGTGTTTATCATCATGCGGCAACATGTGGAAGCTTTGATGCTTCATGGTATATATAACATGAGTAACTAGCATGGATTTGTTCCTGCCTCGTAGCCTGTCGAAATTTGGTGCTAACAGAATCATTCATCTTTGCCTTGTTTCCCTCTCATGAGGTGAGCAAATCTGTAATAGGTCATGATTACTTTTTTATTTATTTATTTTCAATGTCATGATTACTATTGAATGTTGCTTTAAGGTTTGATCTATTTTGCAACGCCACTGGATGTGTAACAGTTGCAAATGGTTTCAGGTTTGCTGCTGCAGCGGCTTTACCTGAAGGTGTTACAGAGTTCATTTCATTCATAATGTGCAAGAGTTGCTTTGAAGCATGAGTTGTGTTTTGAAGCAATGTGACCAAGGGAACTACTATAGAACTGTACATGTTGAGAGTAACAAGACGAAGATACACTAGAGAAAGGATCTCTGAAATTACATAAGGATGGAGACAATGGAAGACTCGACAGTATCACATTCAACTGCAGAAAATGCAACTTTACCACAACATAATTCTATAGCTTCTTATGCCTAAACCCACTAAAATTGAACAATCATTCAACTGTTCTCAGTATCCTTCAACTGGATGGCCTGAACCTCAGCTTTTGGGGTTGTCCCACTGTTCTCAGTATCCTTCAACTGGACGGCCTTAGAAAATGCATCTAATATATCAGCCATGGGACCTTGAGCCTTGGTATCCAGCAGCTTCTGAGGATCGGTGCTGGCAGGCTGCTGTTGATGTCTGTTCTCCTGCAAGGCTTTCTCCCGCTGCTCATAGAAGTCAAAATCTTCCAGGATTCTTGCCTTAGCCTCATGGCTCTTGAAGATTGTAAGCATCTGGAGACCCTGTTCCAGCTTCACTTGTATGTTAAGAGTTGGTGAATTTATTCAGAAATGCCATTGATACTAGTAGCTTAAACAACAACAACAACAACAAAGCCTTTAAGTCCCAAACAAGTTGGGGTAGGCTAGAGTTGAAACCCAGCAGAAGCAATCAAGGTTTAGGCACGTGAAACATTCAGCCAAAAAAAATATATATGTACATTTTACCTCCTGGGTGTCCCTGCTATTTGTGACAGGTTTATTGTCATTGTTCTCAAGAATGATGTGCCACAGAAGGTTGTTCGGCGCATCATTAATTATGTGCCACTTCACAGGGAACTGGCCACTCCACTTATCCTGCTGCCAGTAATCAACACTTCTGTCAAAATCGACAGGTCCAATCATCTCAGCCACGCCACAGAATTGGAGCTCATCAATTTTCATGACCGAAATGGAACTCTTAAGTATCTGGATAGACACAATTTTAGAAACTACCAATCCACAGGAGTATTTGTATATCTAAATATTCAAACAAAACTATGACAAAACCATAAAAATCGACAAAACTCATGTGCAGAGGTTGGAGTTTTGCAAACATTCCAAGACCTTAGCTGTTAAAAAAACTCAAATTCCGATACCAGGATGTCAAGAATCCTACGCTTAATTCTCAATTCCTGTCATTCTAGTCCCCAAAGCAGGCCGCACGAACCAATGAACCTAATACCTAGGGTTCTAGCGACAGAAGGTCGGCTACGGCGGGGAGGGGGGGCGACGTTACCTTGCGCTTGAGGTTGTAGCGGTGCCATTCGGAGCGGTAGTGGAGCCGCTGCTGCTCCTCGTCGTCGAACCCTGCGTTGCACGCGTTGCAGGTGACCATCGGCATCCTCGCTCAGCTCCCTCCTCTCCGCTCGCTATGGATTCGGCTTGCTCTGGCGGGCACGGGCGGGGAGGACTCTCTCTTCTCTCCTTCTCCTTCCGGTGCCACTTCGCCTTGTATGCGGCGGCGCCTCGGTGGTGAAGAGTTGGGGGAAAGTGGCGGCGGGGCAGGGAAGAAGGGGGAGGAGGAGAAGTAGGAGAGGGCAAGGCGGCCGCATTTGTTCTAGTTTTGGGTCGGCCCGTTAACAAAGTGTGTTGATTGTTCCACTTCTGTTGCCAAAGGTTGGTTCTTTAGTGCCACCTCGCCAATTCGGAGAGGCAAAACTCAGCTTAAAAGCTGAAGCCGCCAAACCACACTGAACTTCTCATATCAAGCGCTATTTCCAAATTTGTTACCCTTCTAGGCTAGTTGAGGCCGGTAGCTTTGCTGGGCTCCCCGTAGGGATTGAGCCTGGCACGGCCACTGGTCCTTGGCTGGCCCACTGAAGTGCCAACTTTTTTGTTTTCTAATTCTATGCTAATCGTTCCAACTGAATTTATTTTTTATAAACATATTTCTATCGTGTCCAACTAGTAACTAAATATCATATTCCATTTTTTTTCCTAATTCTATTATAATCATTCCTATTGACTTTATTTAAAAAAAACAAATTTCTATCATGTCCAACTAGTAAATAAGTATCAAACTCCTTTTTTTCTAATTCTATGCTAATCATTGCAACTGAATTTATTTTTTTTAAAACATATTTGTATCCTGTCCAACTAGTAACTACGAATCATATTCCATTTGCTCATGGACAAGATCGACTTGGACTTCTTCGAGATTAGATGGCTCTGGTTTGTTTGGGGTGGTTCCCTTGGTAAGGGAATGGTTGGTTCAGTTCGGAGCTTGCATGGAATCCAAGTGTTGGTTTGGTTCTATGAGGAGAAGGCAGAATTCACCTAGTAATTAGGTGCAAAGGAATTAAGGAAATTAGAATGTGTCACTTTGGCGCTGGTGTCAAACAAAGTTAGCCTATCCTTGCTATAAGCCTCATGTCACGTACGAATAAATTGATCCTGGCATACATATGTTGTGCATTCGATTTTGATTCTGGCATACGCGGCCGCCGAGCTCGGGTGAAACCCTAGCGCGGCCTCCCTCTTCCTCGACCTGGCCCTGCGGCTTTTACCATTTCTTAGTTATAGAGACAAGCCCTTTCGAGAGAAATTTGGCTCCCAAATTTTCCCACAAGACAAAGATTAAATGAATTTCTTTGTGTCAGTTGGAACAAATTCCAAATTGAATTGTGTGTACTCCTACTGAAAAAATTACATAAATATATATTTAAATTGTATGTATGCAAAAGTTATATTTGAAAAACTGCCCACATAAAATTGTGACATGAATTTGATCGTGTTTTGGTTTTTACCGTAGCGCTATCACGGGCATACTGCTATTTTTTTTAGGATTTGTCTATTCCTCACCCGAGTGAGCAATTACTCGATTTTTTTCCTCTTTCCAATGGCACTGTCCATCGTCCTACTCGTCCCCCCCCACCGCCCACTGCCCCGCCACGGCTGCACTACGCTGCTGCAGAGCTCCAGTGATTGGAACAAATTCCAAATTTAATTGTGTGTACTCCTACTTAAAAAATTACGTAAATATATATATATATATATGGTATGTATGCAAAGTTTTATTTGAAAAACGATCGTGTCTATAAAAAATGCCAGACCGCCTAAAACCCAGGTGAAGGCGCCAAAACGAAGGCTCAAAACCACAACACGTGCCTGATTTCCTCCCAAAATTTTCCAAAGTTTCCCACCGCACCAAATTTCTGCGCACAAACGAAAAAAAGAAAAAAGCGCCATATATCGTCGGTTCCTCCCCACGTACCTGCCTATTCGTTTCCCCTCCCCCAAAATTAGATCGCAATCCGTCCAGGAGCCCCCGACGCCGCCTCCATGAGGGCCATGGCGCCGCCGCCTCCTTCCAGGACGCCCCCGACGCCGCCTGCGTCCAGGACGCTGCCGACGTCGCCTCTAGCCAGGACGTCGCTTCCTCCTCAGGGCATGAGCGCCAGCAGCAACGCCACCGCCTTGGGCGCCCATCGATATTAGATTCCTGTTTGTTAGCACCAGGTAGATTGTTGGGGCTTTAGTTAGGGATGCAAACGGGTGCATGTTTGCCTGCAACCTGCTAAATCCAGCTTGTAAAAAATCCTTCACAGGAACCTGCGCTTGCCTAGCAGGCTTAAGCGGGAGTAACCTGTAATGCCTCTTAGGCTTAAGCCCACTGAGCAGTCTTCCTTGATCTCCCAGATGGTTTGCTTTTCATCCTGTAGTGTTGCTGTTGCGTGTGATCTCTTGTGGTTCTTGAACTTTCTGATATGGACTAGCATGTAAATGGACTGTATAGTTTGGATGCAGCCCTGATTGACTAGATGCGCTATACATTTATTGTTAGAAACATTGCTCTTTAATTTAGTTCTGTTGGTGCTTCTGTCCTTGTTTATTTCTTCAGCCGTTGCCGTTGTCATGACCAGAGTGGCTTCTTTTTGTTAGAGGCCTGTAATTGGTTATTTTACATGTGAAGTTCCTAATTTGTGACCTTAACATTGGTTATTTTACATGTGGAGTCCAGGACGCCCCCGACATCGCCTCCATTGAGGACGCCACTGGCAACGCCTTCAGGCAGGACGGCGCTTCGTTCGCAGGGCATCAGCGCCAGCACAGACTCCACCGCCTTGGGTACCCATCGCCATCGATATATTGAGGCCACCCTCGAAGTAGAAGATGACCTTGCGTTCTCTTCTCCATATGTCCCCAGGTACAATGATTACTTAATCTAGGTTTTTTGATTCATATTTAATCTCGCATCACAGCAAATTCTACAAATTGTGAGGGGTTTAGGGTTTTCAAGCATTTGCTGCTTGCATATTTTGGTCATGATAAAAGCATAATTTTTTTCAATCTATGAGGATGGAATTGTCTGATTGTGTCATAAACTAGAACAAATTTTTTGGAACAAATTTTCTGATATTGAATGGATCTGGAACTCTGTCTTCAATGGGTTCACATCAAAGCAAGGCTGCAAAAATTATTGACAAAATAAAAGTATATTCAGTATATGTATGACAGGTTGACGTAATGTTGTCAAAATGATTAGAAACAAAGCCAATAGCTTCAGCATATGTATAACACTATACCTATGTCAAGATGTTATCAGTACTTTTTTTCACAGCTGCAACAGACACTGGCAAGCGTCAGGATGATTTCTTCAGGACTTATAGTTATGTTCTTAGTAAGCATATATATGATGTTTATTGCATCTTAGAAGGAGGCACATTTATTTAGTGAACAATTCAAGCAAAGATATGAGATTTGAACATAAATGTGAGAACTCTCACTGCATTTTTTAGCGCTACCAGGGATCTTGCTCTGCTTGCTAGCTCCATGTTGTTTATGTGATTTCATACTTATTTGTTTTTCAATATAAAGATATGTGTCTATGGCAGCCCTGAAATTAATCTGTCAAGCTCTTGAATGTTGGTAAATGCAAAGATATGTTACTGCATCTACAGTTAAGTCAAATTCATTGAAGATCTAGCTATCCAATCATCCAATGTGTTAGAACACAGGTTTAATATTTTCTTCATAAAAACAAATTTCTGACTTACTAGTTCTGTCTCTTCTGGATGGTCTAATATAACATTATTATTATATATTACTACTGCTGCCTCCAGTAAAAAAAAAGATGTTTAAGAAAAGGCAATTACTTGCTCGGTATTTGTTTTGCTTGTCTGAAATTACAGAAAGTAAACCCGTCTGTTTCGATTCAGGAATACAAAGTCTGAGATCGTTTTCTATGCTTAAATATCAATGTTTAACTACACAAAAATGTATGGATATAGTTAACCTTTTTCTGCATCAGGCATTGAAGTTCTCATGTTGCATGTGGCTGCTCTATAATGGGATTACAGAAACCATCTAAAATAGAATCCTGAATTCAATGATATTTAGTTCAACTACTTATATATATGTAATACTTTGCCTTTTTTATTCTTGTTTATTTATCAACCATTGTCCTATTTATGCAGTGGCACGGGCGAAATGTGGACTCTTTATGTTCATTGCAAGAATGGATTTCCATATCAGGATTATGTAATGTTCAAATTGGAAAGGCCTCATATAAAATTGTCAACCTTGACATCTCTTAAGGACTAGCTTGGTATAATGCATGGGACTTCTTGTACTACAAGAAGCGTTGTGGAAGAGATGTTGCAAGTCTTCAGCCCCTCGATTTTGTCAGACATGCAGAGATTATGCTACAAGACAATGAGAGTGAGAAGGAAATCAGATTAGTACTCTCAAAGGAACAAGAGACAGCACAACAAGTCAGCATAACACCCCTCAAGTGACCAAGGCAGCAGCTGGAAGAAGATGAGCATCCGTTTATGGATGATCCTTTTGATGCATATAAGGACTGGCTAAAGAAGCTACGACCAGAACAATCCAAAAGTATATCATCTATGTTTTTGCATATGTTTTCATATTAAGCAAAATCTTAGCACCTTTATATAAACTACACCTCATCTTACATTTTTTTGGTGACTAACAGATTTGAAGGATGACACTAGGCAACAAGCAGTCAACACATACAAGGAATTTTTAAGGATGAAAGGGGACATTCCAGAAATTAGTAATTTATTTTCCTTCTTCAACCAATGTTGTTTAGTACTAATTTTTTTAGAACTGAACCTTGAACCTTGTGTGCAGTGGCATTTGTCGAGCAACGTGACACCCATGCAATCGTAGACGAAGACGACGAAAGCAATGGAAGCAATGCGACACCACCCTCAAAATAGGCCAAGCCATGCAAGGAAGGCAAGAGACGAAGGAAACGGTTTGTGATAATGCATGTACTTTTAATATTGGGTTCACATATCTTAATTGAGAACTACTACAACTCAAGATTGTTATTGTCTTTTTTGCAAGGACATGGCTCCAATGAACCCAAGAAAAGAGGTAGTGGCACTGTTAAAGGATTAACGGTAGGCAACAAGAGAGTTAAGGAACGCATTCACACACTCCCAATCGAATTTTCAGAAAGCCATGGAGAACCCATTGGACCGAATACCCGTGCATTTGTCGATGAGGTCGTTATATTTACAAGGCAATGGGCCCCACTAATTGGAGTAAACAGTTGGAAGGATATAAAGGAACAAGTCAAACTAGAAATTGCAGAAGAGATACTAGTATGATGTGTACTATTTTTTGTTAAGGAACATTGCTGTTGCTCTTTTACTGTCCAAAAAAGTGAGTGTACCGTTGATTTGTTTTTAATTTTTATGATTTATTTTTTCTACATGCCACCTTAGCGTTAGCACGGGCATTATACTAGTTCTAATAAAACATTTCATTGCTTTTTAATTGTAAACAACTTAGGTGGAACTTCATCAACATTGATGATGTGGATAAAAGAAAAGAGAAAATATGGGAAATTGCCAAGGAGTGGTACAGAGGATGGCGATCTGATCTGAGTGCCACATACAAGGCTTATAATAGTTATGGTGAGAGGATACAAAATAAACCCGAAGAAATACACCTTTTTGAGTGGCACTACTTGCAGTTGTATTTTGGATCTAATAGATTCAAGGTTAGTGCTAGTAAAATCTACTTTGTCAAACAAAATTGATGGACCAAAGTTGCATTGTTACATACCACTAGTTCTCATTCTGCAGAAACTTAGCAGCCAGAACTCCTCCAACCGTCAGCAGCAAAGAAACAAGCATGTGATGGGTTCAAAGAACTTCTCACAATGTAGGTTTGAGCTAGTAATCATTAGATACACTAATCTAGTCCTTCCCTTGTATGATGCAATATTTGTGTGCTAAATTTTTTGGCATCCTAGAGAGACCAAGAAACTGGTGAAGAGCCAAGTGATCTTCTTCTTTGGAGGACCACTCACACAAAACATGGCGCATGGTCAAATCTTGTATCAGCTTCAGTATATGTAAGTAAATGTTTTGTCAACCTTTTTTATAGCTGCTGGTAGTGTCAAGCAACTCTTTACAGGTTCTGTTATTTAATTTAGGAAAATGTAACCATGAAAATTGGTAAGATTGGATTAGAACCTAATAGACCAGCACTTACAACTGTTGAGGAGAACATGATTTTCCAGTCATGCTACAAAGAAACAACACAAATCAAATCATCCAAATTACATGGGCATGGATATTTGGCTACGTATCGAACTCGCAGAGAACTTATGAAAGAGAGAACCTTGAAGTACATGCACGTGCTCAAGCTGCAGCTAGGGAGATGAGCATTGCTTTAGAAGCGGAGGTTGACAAGCTCAAAGAACAGATTGCGTAAGAAGCTGTAGAAAGGGAAAGGGAGAATGAAGAAAATAGGAGGAGGATGCAAGAGGAGCTGGAAAATGCTAAGATAAACTTAAGAGAAGAAATGAAGCAAGAATTTCTTAATATGCTAGCGCAACACAAAGAAGGAGCTATGATTATGGTATTAGAATATTTTTTTTATCCTTTGTACTCTTGATAATCTTATGATTGTGATTCCTAATCTTTCACCCCAATATTTGTATGTATAGAGTACCCTGCAAAACAATGCCAGTACACAAGTTGCATCAATCATAGAAGAGGAAGATGAGACCGGTGGACATGAAAATGAAAATGAAGATGGGTTACAGGAGGTAATGACATTATTTCACTATGTTCCATGTACCTTGAACTGTAGCTAAAATAGATCAAACAACTTGATGTTTGTAGACTCAGCCTGGAAGCATTGTCACCGTACAAAAAGGTGCACCAACACCTACTCAAGTTATGATTTTTGTAATCAACTAAACTGCTGCTGCCTTAAAAATTCAGAGAAGGTAGCTGCTACTGTAACATATGCAGTAGCTGCATCTGATCCGTTGAAAAGGCCACGATGGATAGGATCAAAGCCGTATTTTCTTCTCCATCCCTCCCCAAGGCTTGCTGATAGACTCTGCTTCTTTTAGCAGAATTTATAAAGAGCAAAAGAGAATGCATACATCTTCTAATGCAATAAAATGGAACACAGCTGCATGTGTCTACTAGACTGCTGCAAAAACTTGTATTACCCAATAGAACCATGCCTTCAATATGTAGCCTGCAAAAAAATATATAAATTATCATTTGTAAAGTCAATTGAACTTATATAATCGACCTATACTTATAATGGAATTTTGCAAAAATTCCCAGCCATCTACGCTTCCAAGGAGTAAGGATTGCTGACATCTTGAACAACATTTAAACTCTGAAAAGAGAGGGATATACAGAGACCAAAATAAAGATTGAGAAAGTAGAGAACAAAATATCAAGTTATTGTGAAAACACAGAATGTTATTTTCATGGAAAAACATAATTGTAATAAGCATACAGTAAGAATTTGAGTAAAACTAGAAATTGATTCATACGTTTGTAGTTCTGGAACAATGGAACATGACTTCCATCTTTTTCATGGAAAAAGGAATTGCAGCAACTAGATCGACAACATTTGCTCAATTGCAGAATTGCAGTAGAACTTCAACTATGCAAAAGCTTGGTTGATGGCTTTTGTATATGAAATTATAAATTAGAACCATTTTATATCTTCATCTCTTTACATTTGTGCAAAAATTAGTAAACTTAATATTGTTCTAATATCCCAATCATATTCTTTTGGTAGTAGGTGGACAAGGTTTTAGTGGGAGGCTCATAATCAAGTGAGGACATAGCCGAGGAGATGACATGTTGGGCTGCTAGGAATTTCTCAAGTGCTGCATAGATGTTAGGAAGTTTGTAAAAAGTTGTCAAATAATGAGTTAATTGTACACTCGTTTATGATTTTAGCTACTATTTCATGGGTTTGGCAACATATTGAATGATTAATTATAATTAATATATGTGGGTGCAATTGCTTTTGATATGGTTTATTGATTTGCAATGATGATTTATTAAACCAAAATTAAATGTTACTAGCGTTGCAATAAAAGCTATACCTACGAGCCGTGATGCGTGGCAATATGTTGTATGGCAACAGACTTATTTACGTTGCAAATAATACTATTGCCACGACATGACTATTGTTGCAATAACAATTAATCTTCCGCAACGAATAAAATTGCGTGGCAAATTATACTGTTGCAACGGCACCGAGGTCATGGCAATAATGAACGGTATATCGCAATGAATAAATTTGCGTGGCAAATGATACTGTTGCAACGGCAACGCGGCCGTGGCAATAATGAACGGTATCCCACAATGGATAAATTTGCGTGGCAAATGATACTATTGCCACACCAAGACAAGCGTGGCAATAATGTATACTCTCTCGCAACGATTACATTTGCGTGGCAAATGATTTACTCGCCACGGCACAACGGTCGTGGCAACAACACCTTAAGCAACAAAATTATAGCATGGCAACAAAAATCTATTGCCACACTATCGCTCGTTGTATTTACCACCTCTCGCTACGAAGACAAACGTGGCAAGTGCTCGTATTGCCACGCCAATGAATGTTGTGATAACGTCCTATTGCAATGCTTGGCAATGTTGCAAGAAAAGCTAACTCTTGCAACGCCAAACTAGCAACGGTTGCAAGTTCTTATTGCAACGTGACTTTTTGCAACCATTGCCAACGAACGCGATTTCGTGGTATGAACTACCTTTTGCAACAAAATTGGGCCTATTGCAATGTTTTCTCGTCGTTGCACAAGGGTTAGAAGTTTGTAGTGTGTGCACCGCACGGTGGATGAGACGGTAGAGGTCAAGGAAGAGGGCCAAGACCCCCATACTGTGCTATATGTGGCAAAAACACCAATCACATCAACAGAGATTGCAAGTACAGCTAAATGGCCAAAGAGCTGAAAGAAAAGGATGAGGCATCCAGAAGCATCGAAGCACGCAAACATGTCTTTCACAATGCGCCTCATGGCGAAAGCAGCCACACTCAGTTCTACAGCCAGCCGCCCCTCCCGATCGGTCAAAATGTAATGCACCAACCTGCCTTTTCGCAAGGCTGTTCCCAAGCACCTTTCACCTAGCAGTACCCAGCATTCTCGCCTTACCAGTAGTACGTGCAGTACCCAACTTAGTTAGTCATGGTATCTTCACCAATTCAGCCGGATTAGCAACAATCCAGCCAACCAACCATGTCAAATAGGAGAACATTTCAAATCAACACACCGTCAATAGAATCCTTCTGTCGCGTGGTCACATCTTTGCCATAATAGGTGGGTCCAACCAAGAGCACCAAAGCAAGAGAGCAAGAAGGGACTATGAAATATAGTCCATATGGTGTCCCCATGGCTACCCCTGAATAGGCCAGTCGGGTCCTTGGTCCCGATCACATTTGACGATAACGATTTCCATGTCAGAGATTTCCCGCATTCTGACGCTTTCATCGCAATGACAAATGTGGCTGACTATATGTTGCACAACATTCTCATAGATATGGGAAGCTCGGTGGACATTCTATTCATCAAATCCTTTGAGTCTATGGGATTGGATAAATGGACCCTTGAGCCGGTAGGAAACTCTTTATTCAGTTTCGGCGGTAAAAAGATAGATGCTATCGGCAAGAAAGCCATCCCTATATCATTTGAAGAATGTGAAAGGGTGAGAACAGAAACAATAATGTTTGACATAGTCAACATGGACTATCTATACACCACCATTTTCGGTAGAGGTTTTACCAACAAATTTGAAGTGGTGATCAAGCAAAGTTATTTGTGCATGAAAATGCCCTCACCTTTTGGTATAATCACTAACTGTTGATATTCCTTAGCATCTCTACTAAGAACAAAGTTTTAATTCTATCCCCGGCAACGGCGCTAGAAATGCTTGATGGTATTTATTAACTTGTCACTTGTTTTAGTAGCCACCTATTATAAATATATATCTCCTAACATTACTATACTAGATTGCCGTCCCTAGTGATGATGCCAGAGATACTTGTTGGTACTACCTAGCATTACTATTAGAATAACTCTAAGTAGTTCTTTATAATTTATATGACTAGAAAGAATATATAGATATGAATGGAAAGGGATCTGCAAGCGCACAGATAATATACCATTATAGCACTTCATCCGGGAGTATTCTAGGTATCGTTATTTATATTTTTACCATAGGGAAGGTCTAGCAAGGACAAGTATTGATAACTTATACTATTGATGGAGAAGTAATCCATAACCAATATTCTACTCATAATAGGAGTAAGTCATAGGATAAGATATATATATATATGATAAGTATCGATCAATGATGATGAGAAATCACTCAGAGTACTCCTTTTTATGGCATTAGCATGGTCAGGTAGAATATTAGAGGAATAATTCCTAAGTCATTCTTAATTATATGTTAGAGCATACATTGATTATGGCAATTACACCTAATAGTCATTGCTAAGATCATCTTCATATCTACACATAAGGGATATTACTAAGGGAGATTAAGAACAGAGCTTGTCCACCTTCGTAACCAGATCCTATGTGCTACCTACATTGGGAAGTGGACTTCAAAGGACTCAATGGGAGTGTCACGTCCGTGATCTACCGCATGACCTAGAATATAGGGTGTATCCATAGGTAAACAATGTATAAGCACCACGCTTACACTGGAGGTCGGACGTAGTCTATGCGTAGGTTGGCTCATGTGATTCCGTCTGTGCCGATTAAGGACCATACTGTTGTTGGAACTTTTGTTGAGATTGAACGCATGCCTCTCACTTAGCTAGCCGGATAACTTGTTCCAACCATGAAGCCGAGTAGCTCAACTCAGGTCGGGCCTCATTCTATTAGTGTGCTCTCTCTGGATGGTAGTAAGGATGTGCGGGCAGCCAGATGTGAGCCTAAGGGCAGGGTAGTTGTAACACCCTAAAATTTGTCTCTTTTGAAATAGAGTTAAAATGATTTAAGTTGGAATTTTTGTGCACATGAAATATAGGAAATAAATTTTTTTATCAAATTAAAATACATCATAAGGTAGCAACATGTTTGATGCATACATGCCATTGCATTGGATTTTATTGGTTGAGTGGTTTTAATTGAAAAGTCAAAATGGTTAAAATGCTCTTGAAATGAAATTAAAAATGGCTTTGAAATAAAAGAAAAGGAATTAGAAAAATGAAAGAACTTAAAATTTTATTTTTGGAAACTTACCAAAATTGCTCATTTATATTGAGATAAAAAGTATATTGAAAACATATTCGGATTTGATATGATTTACAGAGAATTTGGTTTGGCTCTGGAAACTAAATAGGAAAAAGATTTGGAAAAAGAAGGAAAAACTCCTCCCGCATTTTGGCCCGGAGGCCCACGTTTTCCCCCTTGGCCCGCTCTTCTCTTCCTGGCTCTAGCCTGCTGGCGGCCCAGCATCCTTTCCCCCCTTCTTTCCTCTTTCTCCCGTGCTCGGCCTGCTCGGCCCGTTGCTAGGTGACCCGCTCCGCTTGGCCTGCCTCGCGCCTACCGCTCCGCACCGGCCTAGTCCCACGCGCTCCTTCCTGCCTCTCCGCATGCGTGCACGACCCAGCTTTCCCATGGCCCGCTTTGGCCTTTAGCGCCCACGCCCGCTCACTGCCTCCTTTTCTGTCACTGCCTTGCGGGTCCCGCTTGTCAGCGCACCATGTTCCCTTTCCTTTCTTCCCTAGCGTGTTCTTTCTTTCCTTCCGTCGCCCACCGATGGCGTGCCCGTGTATGGCAAGTCACTGCCGCCGTCGAGCATGCAAGGCAAGTGCCCGCCCAATCTGCCCGCGCGCCCCGCTCCCCCTTCCATCTACCGCACCTCGCCTGGCCTATAAAGCCCCGAGCTAGACGCCCTCCTTCTCCCTTTTCCCCACCGTGCTCGAAGCTCGCCACCGCCACCATAGCCCTGCTGCTCCGGTGCTGAATCAACGTCGCCGACGAGCCTCGAACATCCACCGTGCTTCCCCGCGAATCTAGGTACCCTCAATTCGCCGTTTTGGCCATGGAATGCTCAGATTTCCACTCACCCGCACCACTTCTTCTCTCTCCAGCCACCGCTGTCGACGAACCCACCCCATAGAAGCCTCCCAGACGCCGCGAAGCCTTCTTCCCAACTCACGGTGAGCTCCTCATCCTTCCTCTACCCTCCGTTCATCGAATAGTGCACTAGAACGCTGCATCCACAAGCCCCAACGCCGCCGACCATGGCGCCGCCATGAGCTCGGTACCCCAACGCGTCCCTTGCCTCGGTTTCTAGTCCAGCGTGTTCGTGAGAACTTGTAGATCGATTAGGTGTGCTCAGTTGGCATCAGGATGACCGGAATCGCCGTACCGGCGTCCACCGCCGTGCTACCTCGCCGCCGACCATGGAGGGCTCGCCGGTGGGACGGTGCAGTCACCGGAGGTGCCCTGTAGCCACCGTGGGATCCCCTGATCGCCAGTGCCATCGGATCTGTGCTGGAGGGCTGAGATTGCATACCCCTTCGGGGTTTATAATCGGTCTACCAGTTGGGCCATGGACCCGGTCCACCCCGCCACATCAGCGCGTCCACCACACGCGTGGTGCACCGCACCAATCCCCGGCCGCCACGGGTTCACCTGGTCAGTAACACGCAGTCAACCACAGTCAAAGCCACGCGTGTTTTGTAGTTTAGTCCCTACAGTTTTCAGTAATCAACCCGCACTCCGTTCTAGTTCAAACCAATTACAAATCAGCTCTGTTCTCATTTATTTAGGACCCTATAGTTTCCAGAATTAGTGCGCCTAGTCCAATAACCATTTAAATTCAGATTTTAATTGTTTAAATTCAAAATTGAGTTCGAGTTATTTACAAAAATGCCATTGCACCTTATTTCATGCGTAACTTTTGCGTTTGAAGTCTGATTTGACCCGTTCAAATTGTGTTAGGATTGTATTTACGTTATCTACATGTTTATAGAACTATTAGGCATGTTTTCAACACTTGAAATTCATGAGTAGATTTAATCTATTATTTAACTATAGTAAAACTTGTTTAAATCATAATTTATTTATTTTAACTCTGAAACAGTCCGTTCAAGTTGCGTTTGTTTCATAACAACGAGATCTACACATTAGTAATTATGTTTACTATATTGTATTTCTAAAATGACATGGTTTAAATCATATCTTGATTAATGAATATGCAACTGGGTTTTATACATAAAATATGATTTGTTTTACTTTTGTTTTATAATTTAAATCTAAAATTGACTTAATTTAATCTATGTTGTTTATAGAATATCTTTTATATATGAATTCATATGGTTAACATAATGAAGCCTATAGTTTTCTTTTCCATGTATTAAGCAAATCTCTCGGTAGTTGTAACTTTTCAATCGTAGCTTCGATTAGCGTGCCTCTCGCGACTGTGTGATCGTAGCGATGCGTAGAATCGTATTTCAATCTCTTTTACTTGTTTTTCTATGATTGGTGTACTATTCTGATATAGATGCAATTGTATGCTATGCATGTATGTGTATGGATGTTTGTGTGGTGTTCTACGAATTACGTCCAGTCGGTGAGATACACGTGGTGATCCAAGAAGAAGAAGAAGAAGAAGAAGGACGTGAAGAGTAAAGCTTACCGAAGGATCGGTGTGTAAGGCAAGTATAGCATGGGACCACCCTTGTTACCTATTCATATTTAATCAATTAATTTATATTGCATGGGTCTCCCTTGTTGCCAATAAGGATATCCTAGATATTTGATATCTTGTACCTTGAAACCTTTGGGTTTTTGCATTGGGTAGTTTTTGCTAGTGCTTAATCAAAACCATGATCTTGCAACTTGACTAATGGTATATGAAATAAACATTAAAATATGACTTTTTAGCAACATGGAAATAGGGGGCTAGAGTATTTAGCTACTTTTCTAAATGCTTCAGATTCCTCTCCCTAAGGACTTATCTGTAAGCGATCATCTAGGACTTACAGTATAGCTGTGAGGGCCATATGGCTCTGGCTTTAACTCAGTATGAGGACCTTTTCTAGCTTGTTAGTGGTTACCTTTAAGGCGCACGAGGGTATGTTTCCTTTTCTGCTAGGTTGTGTGTACCGTGCTGCGATTCCCATGCGTGCCACTTCTAGAGATTGGCCACATACGCCTAGCGGCCCTAACTTGTTAGACGAACCTTTGAAAGGCTTCATAGTGCACCCTGCCGACCTTCCTTGGTAGTGGGTCAAGAGGCTGATCACCTTGGGCGAAAGGGTAAATCACGACTCATAGTGAAAGTGTACAAACTCTGCAGAGTATAAAACTGTTATAACAGCGTAGCTCACAGACACGAGCGGCCTTGGACCCTTATGGAATAGAGATGATCACTAATGGATAATTATGCTAATGATTAATTGTTTATGCTATACATTATTCATGTTTACCTAATCATGTGTTTATGGGAATGATAAATTCTTTGCCACTCAATTGCTTAAAAAGATGACCTATTAAGGCTAATCGCAGTTAAACTAGTGTTAGCCCTTTTGAGCCTCATGATCCCCATGATATAATTGTTAAGTACGACATGTACTTACGCTTGTTTTACTTTTCTATACATTGGATAAAAATCTTAGATGGGTACTAGATTGCTGGTTTGGAGGAGTTAGGCTTGTGGTCAACCAGTCAGTCGTCCCTATAGATTTGGAGTCTTCGCCAGAAGATCGGAGTCAACTTTCCACTATCTTTATTCTAAGGTTATTTTCTTTTTACTAATATGTTATGTAATAAGTATTGTCTCTTGATATTACCCTTATTTGTGGCTATATGTGAGATTTGACTTCCTGGGCTCACATATAGTGTGTATCTGGTTTTGTCTTTAAAATTGGGTGCTACAGTAGTCCTAAATCGTCCTGGCAGCTGGTTGTCCCTGGTTGTGCGGCGCTGATTGAACCTGTGAAATGTGTACCTGAGTTGTACCAAAGGTGACTATTGATCTGGTCTGCTAGTGTTTCTGTTAGGAATAAATTCCCAGCTGACTGAAATTGATTCAAATCGCCGTCTCTCTTGGATCCTTAGGGTGAGCGCTATAAGAACATATGCATGAATATGATGATAATCCAACTATACTAGGTGTTGGGTTCATAAACCTAGGGTCCCTCATGGATCGGCTTCCCAACAAAGGCTCGGCCCAAGCAGACAACGCGCAACTCATGGGCCAGCCCAAGTATTAGAACAACAGGCCAGGAGGGCGATCCAATCACCAACTAGATGGCCTAGCCGAGGAGGAACGACACCCACCTTCTGACTCTGACCCACCTCTCCGATCGGAATGCTTGCTTTGGTCTCCAGCCCACCTCTAGACGGCCTCTTCGACCGGAAGGCCTAGCCAAAAGCACTACTTCCGACTCTGACCCCACGTCTCCGACTGGGGTACGCTAATACCTTGCTCACTGCTCTTCTCCGACTGGCGCAATCAGAGCCGGCTAGGACCAACCGACTGGGGACACCTGCTCGAAAGGGACCAGGAAATGGACAAAGAAAATAAGCTAGGGCGCACAAGTCAAACCTCAATACCAGGGACCATACCCTATACACCTATAGAAATAGTTCCCTACAACCTCCCTGACACAAGCAGTGTTGTAGGCGCCAACATTTTCCCCTACAGTATTGTGGGTGCCATTAACTCCCATATGGTAAGGCTCCCCCCACATGCCTCTAGGCATCGATAGTGTTGTGGGCCCCGGGATTTACCATACCGAGTGAACATGGTGAAACTCCTCACATGCCTCTGGGCATCAACAGTATATGCAGGTACCGACATCTGCCATACCCGAACAAAGACAACATAACCTCCCATGTGCATCTGACATCCAATAGTATTGTGGGCGCCTACCATCATCGTGTACCTGCCGGCATGGGCAACAAGGTTTAGAAGCATACGTACTCTCTCCCTCTCACTTGTAAGGCCATCCCCTTCATCTATAAAAGGGGATGCGCTCTCTCCCAAGAAACCCAGTTAATCTAGGTCAATTCAAGTGATTCTAGATTCATTATATCAATCAATTTCACTAGCTCACAACCACAGAACCGCCAGGTTCAGACCTCAAGCACACGCTTGAACACTTAGCTCATAGCAGCGCTCTTGTTGCTCTCGGCCCACCCGACCGGAGCCGATCGGACCTCTTGTACACCCTATCTTTCTCCTTCTCATTTGTAACCCCACTGCAAACTTCGAGCACCTGGGCTCAGTAATAAGTCACCGACCGACTCAAACTAGACGTAGGGCACGTTGCCTAAACTAGTGTAAACCCTATGTCATTTAGTGCTAGGACACCTCTGATCACAACGTATAGCAAAACTACAATATTTACTTGTTGGTTACTTTCTGCACAGATAGTTGGTGCTGTCTGTGGGGAACACGATGTACGTTCAACACTTTTTGGTCATCGGATGGCCCACTTTTCCTCCACCTTTGCCATGGCGGGCTCAAGTGATATGATTCGCTTCAGCTCACTCGAGTTTCCCGCTCTCCCACCGGTTGGGATGTGGGTTCCACCCGTCTTCTAGCCATCCTAGGCCTTCCTCCTTGGAAGCCTGGACTTCGCCACCAACTGACTCGGCATACTACACCTCCACGAGGAGGCACTCATTCTGGCACCCGTTGGAGGGGCGTCCTCCACTGACTCTGGGACGCACGACTTCGATGATGTGGCATCCGTGCTTCATTCCGAGCAAACTCTCTGCTCAAACCCCTCTATGAGTAATGTACATGCTATTATTTACTTACTATTCTCTATCTTCCACCGATCACCTGGAGGGACCTCATTGTCCCCGCTGCGACTGCCATACAACCGGTTCCCCTATGGCCTCGCATCTCCCATGGACGTGTACGCCTAGGGGCTCTGAAGGATGCCGGCGCCGCCCCCTCTCACTTCTGAATTCATGGGGATGGCGAGCTATGCTCCTACCTGTATCCTCAACCTCATGGATGATGATGTTGAGAGAGACAGCTCCAGCATTGGCGATGTGGTGCCTAGCCACCGTCCGTCTAGGAGTGTGCTATGGTGGATGCTTCGGGACAGCCACCAGTGGTAACAGAGTCCTTGTAGACTCACACCCCTCTGGATCCTCATGTGGAGACCCCCAAGCTCACATGGGAGCATGGCGAGGAACTATGACAATAGTGGTTGCACCAGCCACCGACTGCGCCAGCGTGCTCGACGCACCACACTGCGCCTCGTGCGCATAGACCAGCGAGCGGCGCTTGGGGTCATGCCCGCTGGGTCTAGCACAACACCATGGATAGGGGGAACGATCTCCCATTGTTTGCTCAGGCCAATCAGAACATCGCCGCTGTAGTAATGCATCTACGTGGCCTACCCAAGCCGAATGACCCTCAGGAATAGGAGATCCACCAGAACCTTCGGGCAATAGTGGAGACCGTTGCCGTTCAACAAGCGGAGAGCTCCATATCTTGACACCGACTCACGGCCTCACTCCCCACCAGGGGAATGGGGACACAGCAGATGAGTCGCTCCACCTGCTCACCACTACAACCACCAAATGTGGCACAAGAGGCCGCACCTATGCCTTGTCTTGACTTGACGACCGCTCCACGCTGATCGCCTGTATACGTGTGGCTCGGGCCAAACTGAGACACACGCAGCAGCGACCGGAGTCCTAGCCTTAGTGGCCAAGGACCACAGGCCTTTGTCCAACACTTCCAGCGAGCGCCGCTCCCGCCACGCTCCAATAGAGGCTAAAGCAAAGGCAAGGCCAAGTGCCAGGATCAGGATGAGGGCCCCTCCACGCAGAAGGGGAAAAACAAAAAAGATCACCGACGATCAGCCAACTCTGTGTTGGTCACCATGGCTAATCACATGGGCAAGCAGCCCTAGCAGGACCCTCTAGGCTACTTCCACATGCTCATGGAGAGCCCGTGCACCAATCACAACTACCCTGTCAAACACCTCTACAAGGACTGTGAGCTCCTCAAGCGCCTTCTGTGATAGGCCGACGGGCCAAAGGAAGAAAAAGGCGAAGGAGCAGCGGCCAAGAAAGGGGGCATAGCGGACAAGGATCCAGATGACTAATAGTTGAAGTGGTCTGACCAGACACCTACTGACTGAAGGACAATAATGACAACATTCTCATCAAATGCTTGGAACAGCTGTGTCATTTTTATTCCCCTAAAATTCAGTCTTACCATTATTTACTTAGCGTTTGCTCCGATAAGAGCACCCTGACCCGAACACTTTTTGGCCCAGGATGCTCGGGGGCTCCACAAGGGTGCACTACCACCTCTCTTTTTGTTTACTATCATATGGTGAAACTCCTTCCTACCTGAACAAAATGGTAGTTCGTTCCTTTAATTTGCCTTACGTAGCTTTGCTTCAAAACATTCTGACCAATCGCACCCTGGCATTACCTATGGTTATGGGTAGCTGAGCCTCACGGGCCACGCCCTGGGCTCCCAAGGTTGTAGCCTATAGGACAAATGGGCAAGTACAAGAAAGAAAGAATAAAAAACAAATTATGCTAAGGAAAAACTAAGGAACAAAAGGGACAAGCTTCCTCGAACGGAGTGACTCCATCACAAAAGAGCAACCGATTGTAGTCATTAAGTACACAAATGCGTTTACATGGGGACTCCCCCATGAACTTAAACTTTTTATGTTTACTACACTACTTATACTTTACAAGCTATTGGGGTGGCTCGGCAGCATCTGCTGTCAGTATGACCGGTGAAGGCGCGGGCTGCTCACTCCTCGGCGGGACAACATTTGGCTCAGTCGAAGCTGAGGTGGTGTCCACCTCCGACCCAGGCTCCGTGCCATCCACAGGCTAGGCGATGTCCTCCCGACGCACACTTCTGGCCATGTCTTCACGATGGACGTCCATCACCCACTACGCAGAGAGTTGTTCGGCCACCAACCTTGTGTGTGGTAGCAAGCTCTCTTCGAGCATTTGGATGTTGTTCGTGCTCAGGCCGTCAGCATACCCACTGCAGATAGTGGTGAAATCCAGGTTCAAGTGGTACGTTGCCACTGAGGTCAACACCCTCGATGCTCCGTAGAACAGCCCACTTGTGATAAGGTCCCGAACCGCATTCGGAACCTCCGCCAGCTAGACAGCAGGCGTGCTGGTACTTGGCGTCAACCCAAAGACCTCCGAGATGACAAGCTAGGCAACATTGCGGATCTGGTCAAGTTCCCCCTCTAGAGCATGCTACTCTTCATGGGACTTGGCCAGCTCCTCTACATTCTGGCCAAAAGTCACCTTGACCATCTCTAGGTCCTGCTCCAGTGACTTCACCTTTCCACCTAGCTCTGAAAGAAGGACGATAAGCTCAGAAACAGGCTGAAGGAAGAAACAGACACGACAAAAAATAGAAAAGGTACATACCAACATGGAAGTTCTCAAGGGTGGAGAATTCCTCCACCGACCGAGCCACCTGCTCATGCAGCCGGGCGCTCACCTCCTCCGTCCCCATCACCTGGCCCTAAAGCGCGAGCACTTCCCGTTCTGCCTCCGACCGGGCCTTCCGCTCCAACTCCAGGGCCTTCTATGCCAACTCTAGGCCATTCTACTCTGACTCAAGGGTCTCCAGGGATTTTTGGAGCACCACCTTAGTGTCCGCCAGGGATGTCCGCAACCCTACCTCAGTCTCCGCCTGGCAAGCATTAGCCGCCTCAAGCCCCCACTCAGCGGCAGTCGCCCGCTCTGCTGCACACTTTCCCTCCGCCTGCGCCGTGGTCGCCTCGGCCGCCCGATCCTAGGACCCATGGTGGGTGGACTCTAGCTGACGCTCAAGCTCAGCCACCTGGGCATGCATCATTTGGAGGAAGCGGGACTTATAGGATGACATCTCCCTTAGACCCTATGAAAAACAAGCATGCTCAGGCAACTAACAAGAGATTCAGAGGTCAAGGACAAATACGGGAAACTCACCTCTACAGTGAGCTGCAGGTCGACCTTGACTAACTGCTGGGCAGACTTAACCCATTCCTAGGCGTCCTCAAGCTTCGTGGACACATTGGCGAGTTCAAACACCATGGCAAGTCCTTTCCCCCCAAGGATGTCCCAGAGCTGACACTCCTAGGAATCTCGAAGGATGAACCACACCTTTGTAGGGTCCTTGGGGCAGGGCCACTCTAGGTCACTATCTAGTAGCCCACCAGAGGGCCTAGCCTTCGACTGAACCACCGTCAGCTCCCGCGACGACACCAGCATCTCCACCATGTCACTAGCCTCATCGGATGGGATATCCACCACCTCGGTTGCATGGGCCGCCACCAGGCGTTCTGACTCCATCCTAGCCACATCTCCCCCTAGCTTCTTCGGCTCCGACCACGAGGGTGAGCCATGCAGCTCTCCACCCAGCGAGGCAGGGAGCTCAGTCTCCCTCTCCTCTTCTGCTGCATTTGGTGGAGGAGGGGCCACGAGTGTTACCTCTGACATGACCTCCGCCATCAGCACCGGGATTGCCACCAACACCGATGCCACTGCTGCCACCGTACCAGCAATCGACCCGGGGGACACCACCCTCGGAAGGGAAGGGTTTGCCACCACCACCCTGTTCCCCCCATTGCTCGCCATGACACGCTGTAGGGTGGGCCTCCAAGTCTCCTGCATAGGAGTTGGGGCGATGCTCAACCCCGTCATCGCCCGACCACTAACAAAAAAAGTGTAGGTAAGTCATACTCCAAAAAGACTCAACAACAAAAGATCGAAAAGAACAAAGAAAAACATACTAGGAGGTAAGCGGCATGAAACTGAAGGCAAGACCCAATGTTGATGGGCCTGTAGGGCAAGGACCACTCCCAGGTTGTGACTTGCACCCCCTCACTCTAGTCAGGGGCAAAGTCATCCCAACCGGCTCCTGCCCGGCCTATGGGTCACCATGACCCTTGGCTCAAGACTCTCTGACTAGAGCAGCCGATGGGGCATCCTCCGGCCATGAGTCGTGCACTAGCGCTGGTCCCGGCAACGCACAGGTGCCAGTCCACTCCTCGGACCACCCAGCTTGCTTGGCCATGTCTGTGGCAGGCGGGGACAAGATCGGCGTGCCACCAAGGGGCATGGTGACCGCGTCTGCTTAGCCTCCCGTTCGCCAATGGCGTCCGCGCTCGTTGCATGCTTCCTCGGCACAAGAACCATCGCGCGCCTCTCCACCTCCCGCTCATCACCAGCAGACATCACCACAGGGTCACGACGCTCTGCTGAGGTCACAATGACCTTCTGACTTTCCTCCTCCTCGAAGAAGACCATGTCATCCACATCTGTGGGATCCTCTGACTTGAGCTCTGACTTAACGTTGCTCCTACGTTCCCTATCCTTCACACGTCGGGCGATCTCCTGCTCCTTCTCTTGCTTCCATCGAACCTCCTTGGTTCTCTTCTTCTTCCTAGCATCCACCGCCTCCTTCTAGGCGGCCTACCGAGCCACGCCCTCCTATCCCTTGGGAAGGTGTGGTCGGGACTTGTAAACTCCAAGCCCCTATGGAATAGGTGGCTCAAAATTAAAAAATAGGAAAGCAGAGGAAGAAACATGGACTAAAGGGAAGAGAGCATACTAGTCTAGACACGATCACGGAGTTGAAAGGTGCGGGCTTCCCATCGACCTTCTCTTTGGGCCTCAGCTGCAGCACCCGGCCAAGGCGACTCCAGACCTCGTTGTCCGGTAGCTCCTCCGGCGACGCACAGTCTAGGTCCATTGGGCCGCTGTACTTCTACATCGGTTGCGTCCTCTCCGCCAATGGCGCAACCCAGCGGCGGTAGAGGGTGTGGAACACCTGCACTCCATCAAGGCCATGGCGTATGAGCTTCAGAAGCTCCTCCTCGATGATCTCCACCTTCTTCTTCTCTTGATGGGCACAACCCCATGACCAACTATCTTGCTTCTCCAACCTCCCACTGGTGAACACCAAGAATGGCGCCGCTGCTGGATTCCTAATATAAAACCACTCCCTGTACCACCCCTGGTTGGAGTTGTAGGGGATGTATGCAGGATACGAGCCTCCCACACTCGGTTTCCTCTATAGGGAAAAACCCCCCAACAGCGTGACCTTGGACGAATTCCCCGTCATCAAAGCTCTCCCAGAGAACAGCCACCGGAAGAAGTCCACGTGTGGCTCCATTCGGAGGAATGCCTCACAGACGATAATAAAGCCAGTGATGTGCAGCACCCCCATCGGGTTGAGGTGCTATAGCTCTAGACCCCACTCATTGAGGAGTCCACGCAGGAACTAGTGCGTGGGGTACCCTAACCCATGCTCATGGAAGGTGAGAAAAGAAACCACCTCACCAGGCGAAGGTTGTAGAAACTCCTCCCTCCTAGGAGTCCTCCAGTGCGCCACCTCCTTCGGTGGCAGAAACCCCTTCGCAGCGAAGGCCTTCAACACCGACTCCATCATAGTGGATGACCTCCAGTCCGACATTTCACTTCGGGATCGCAAAAGGATTTGTGAGTTTTTCTCTTCTCCCTCACTCTCTCCCTTTTCTTTCCTAGAAACCACCGTGGCTTTCAAGAATGCTCTCGGCAAAGAGGAAAAGGAAAAGAGGCGGCAGATGAGGAACAGGCAAAAGAACGGGGGTGAAAACCTTCTCTCTTCTCCTACTTAAGGAAAAGGGTACAATAGTTAGGGGAGGGCGTGCCAATTGGGAAAGTCAAAATGGCAGAGCAAAAAACCCTCTCTCTTTCTCATTTAAATGTAGATGAGACGCGCCCTGACCGATGAGATGTGCCCTGCCCGATAGAATGGCTCCTAATCAGACAGGACGTGCCCTTGGTATGGTCCACCACTACCGCATGCCAGCCATTACCGCACGCTGGGCACAAGAACCAAAGCACCACCACACACAGGTGGCTCTTCATATCCCTAGGCAGGACTTAGAAAGAACCCAAAACGAGATCTCTACCAAAAAAGATCATTGGGCTTCTTAAGTCGATCGAACAGCTCAGAAAGACACACTGAGGGACAGGTAAGGAGCAAAGGGATGCCCCATGTAGGCCATGCTAACTATGTCATGAATGATGAGCACGGGTCCTGGTCGGACATTTCTGACTAGAGCTCTTCAAACCCCATCACTCGAGTCATCAAGGTAACACTACCGACCCCCTCTATTTCTTTATAAATCATTTCATGCATCCATACGCGCATTCATTCCATACACCCATGCCCCCTAGACGATTTGGGCCCTAAACCGCCCAGGGGCTCGGGAACTAAGCATCGCACGTGCAGCGAAATGCATCACAACGCTCTGTGTTGCGTCATGAAGCGGCAGTTGCCTCATTCGACATGAGCAATGACAGAGCTAGGGGAGAAAAATGCAGATGAGACCCATGCAGCCCTCGCCCAGTCTAGCAGACAGGGTCATCTCAAACCTTCTCATTCGATCCTAAGCCTCTACCAAGCCCACAAAATCTCCATCGAGGGGAGGCCATTAAGCCACCCGGGTCGGTCTCCGAAACGACCCAGGCATCTACCGGGTTGCAGGTAAAGGAGCAGTGGAATGTCACAAGAGGGCTATGCCAACCCTATCATGAATGATAGACTTGGATTCCACTCAATCATAGCCCTTAGCGAACTCACCGAGTGCGTCACTCGAGCCCGAGTGATCGAGACAAGCAACAAAACTTAACCCCTCTAGTTGTGAGGAACCAAGGAGGGGTAACACACACAACTCAAACCGACCCCTACTAAAGCCCAACGGGGCTCAGGGGCTCAAGACACAAAATGCCTGGGTCTATGACCCCAAACTCGCCCCATCTAGCTACGCTTCGACTGCACTCCAAAACTACCAGGGTCTGTGACCCCGAACTAGCCCCATCTGGCTACGCTTCGACTGCACTCCAAAACACCTGGGTCTGCGACCCCGAACTCGCCCCATCAAGATCCACGACTCTGACTCAATCGATCCCATAGCGCGCACCAATGCCAGGATCAGTGAGCTCCATCTCAACCGATCCCTAAACTAACTAACTACCTCAGCTGCACAGACTGCACCAAGGCTAGGATCCACGACTTTGACTCGCCCGATCCCATGGGGCGCACCGATGCTAGGATCAATGAGCTCCATCTCATTCGATCCTTATACTAAACCGCCTCGGCTGCACAGGCAGCACCAAGGCCAGGATCTACAACTTAAACTCGCCTGATCCCACAGCGCGCACCGACGCTAGGACCCATGAGCTCCATCTCGTCTGATCCCTTGACTAACTACCTCGCCCGATCCCACGACGCGCATCGATGCTAGGATCCGCGAGCTCCGTCTTACCCAATCCCTAGAAAACTAAACGCCACGGCTGCGTAATGACGCCTTGGTTGATAATCCTGTCTTGACTAAAAAACACGCACGCATGCCCGCAAACAAACACCCCCTAGACGATTCTACCCTAATCACCAGGGGGCTACACCCGCGGGTGCGCTCACGCGCACCCGCTGACAAAATAGAAACCCTCCCCCACTGGCAACATGAAAAAGCCTCGGACAATTCTACCTGAATCACCCAAGAGCTCGGGGGCTACACCCATGGGTGCGCTCACGCGCACCCGCCATCAAGACAAAAAATCCCCGAGCTGATTCTTCTTGAATTACCCGGGGGCTCAGGGGCTCCTGTCGGGTTCATAAACCTGGGGTCCCTCATAGACCAGCTTCCCAACAAAGGCTCAGCCCAAGCAGACAACGCGCAACTCATGGGCCAGCCCAAGTATCGGAACAATAGGCCAAGAGGGTGATCCAATCACCGTCTAGAAGGCTTGGCCGAGGAGGAATGGCACTAGCCTTCTGACTCTGACCCACCTCTCCGACCGGAATGCTCGCTTCGGTCTCTAGCCCGCCTCCAAATGTCCTTTCCAGCTGAAAGGCCTGGCCAAAAGCACTACTTCTGACTCCGACCCCACGTCTCCGACCAGGGTATGCGAATACCTTGCTCACTGCTCTTCTCCGACTGGCGCAATCAGAGCCGGCTGGGACCAACCGACTAGGGACACCCGCTAGGAAGGGACCAGGAAATAGACAAAGAAAGTAAGGTAGGGTGCACAAGTCAAACCTCAATACCAGGGACCATACCCTGTACACCTATAGAAATAGTACCCTGCAACCTCCCTGACACAAGTAGTGTTGTAGGTGCCGACATTTTCCCCTATAGTACTGTGGGCGCCATTAACTCCCATACGCTAAGGCTCCCCCCACATGCCTCTGGGCATCGACAGTGTTGTGGGCACCAGGATTTACCATACCGAGTGAACATGGTGAAACTCCCAATATGCCTCTGGGCATCAACAATATATGCAGGTACCGACATCTGCCATACCCGAACAAAGATGATGTAACCTCCCATGTGCATCTAACATCCAACAGTGTTGTGGGCGCCTACCATCATGCTGTACCTACCGGCGTGGGCAAGAAGGTTTAGAAGCATACGTACTCTCTCCCTCTCACTTGTAAGTCCATCTCCTTCATCTATAAAAGGGGATGCGCTCTCTCCCAAGAAACTTAGTTAATTTAGGTCGATTCAAGTGATTCTAGATTCATTAGATCGATCAATTTCACTAGCTCACAACCATAGAACCGCTAGATTCAGACCTCAAGCACACGCTTGAACACTTAGCTCATAGCGGAGCTCTTGTCGCTCTCGGCCTGCCCGACCGGAGCCGACGGGACCTCTTGTACACCCCATCTTTCTCCTTCTCATTTGTAACCCCACTGCAAACTTCGAGCACCTGGGCTCAGGAATAAAGTCACTAACCGACTCAAACTAGACGTAGGGCATGTTGCCTAAACTAGTATAAACCCTGTGTCATTGAGTGTTAGGCCACCTCCGATCACAACGTACGGCAAAATACAAATATTTACTTGTTGGTCACTTTTTGCACCGATAGTTGGCGCCGTCCGTAGGGAAGACATTGTACGTTCAACACTTTTTGGTCATCGGATGGTCCACTTTTTTTTGCCACCTTCGCCATGGTAGGCTTAGGCGATACGATTCGCTTCGACTCACTCGAGTTTCCCGCCCTCCCATCGGTTGGGATGCGGGTTCCAGCTGTCTTTGAGCCATCTTAGGCCTTCCTCCTCGAAAGCTTGGACTTAGCCTAGCTAGCTCTTGACACGATTGGGAATCCAAGCGAAGCATGCTTGCCTCCCTCTAGAACCTAGCCTAACTAGCTATAGCCTAGAATATGATGGAGCTCTGAGAATGATTAGGGTTTCTGTCTTCTCAAATGACTTGATGCCTTCAGGGGGGCCAGGGCTGACATATATAGGCTGGAGCATCCAACGTGAGCCCTTAGATGCAACCTTGGAGGCGGTGGAGAACTGACATTGCAATGCGGAGGCTGATAGGTGGGCCTAGGGGCTGAGCATCCTGCAGGTGGGGCCGGCCTCTCTACCTCGGCATGCTGTCCTCTGGTGTCCTCTAGAACCTTCTTGTGTCCATTTCACGGTGGATAAGCGCAATTAAATCTGACATGTAGGTCCACCTTGACGGTTTTCTTGATAAACCATATAGAAATCACAGATTCACCAAAACTCATAGAATTTGTTAGTTTAAACCCCTAAACCTTTGTTGGTGATCTCATTTGTGCCCTTATACATGTTTTATTGATGGTTTATAATGGTTGTTAACTACCATCAACACTGTCCATGGGGATCAGCTCGCATCGAGGTAGATAGAGGGCAAACCTATACCTAGGTACAGCCTCATTAACAAAGTAACTAAGAATCCAGAACAAACTGAGTAGGGTAGCGAAAAGACCATCAGTCTGAGGGAGGAAACTAGAGAAGACACTCAGAGAACACCCTTAACCTTGGCAGTACCAGATAAGTTTGTCCACATCGGCATGAACTTATCAGCTTAAGAGAAGTAAGGCCTTATCTCCTTTCTGTATGAAAATAACGATGTTTTTGCATGGCCAGCCAAGGATCTCCAAGGCATCAGTAGGAATCTGGCCCAGCATAACTTGAATGTGATGAAAGGATCCATCCCAAGGAAGCAAAAATTGAAAAAAATGTCTACCAAAAGAGCTGAAGCGGTGAAAGCAGAGGTACAAAGGATATTGGATGTCGGTGTCATTAGGCAGGTTTAGTACCTAGAATGGCTAGCAAATGAACTCATGGTCAGGAGAAGAACGGAAAATGGTGAATTTGAGTCTATTTTATAGACCTAAACAAACATTGTTTGAAGGATCCGTATCCTCTGCGCAGAATTGACAAGCTTGTGGACATCGCAGCAGGATGCGAAATGATGAGCCTATTGGATTGCTTTTCAAGCTATCACTAGATCTGGCTAAACCCCGAAGATGAGGAAAAAACAAGTTTCATCACTCCTGGGAGAATGTATTGTTATCATCGCATGCCAGAAGGTCTACGAAATGTAGGTCCCACCTTTTCAAGAATGATAGATGGAGTTTTCCAGAAGTAAAAAGGCAAGAATTTAGTGGCGTATGTAGATGATATAGTATGAAGAGTGATAAGAAGGAATCACACATTTAAGACCTACAAGAAACTTTCAAGAACCTACAAAAGAGTGGCCTCAAGCTTGACCCCAACAAATGCATTTTTGGGATCCAGAAGGGTATGCTACTAGGATGTCTAATTTTGACAAGGGGAATCGAAGTAAATCTAGACAAAATAGCAACAATAGCAAACATGCAACCACGATGAACAAGAAATAGATCCATAAGCTAACTGGTAGATTGGCGGCTCTGAACAGGTTCATCGCTAGATTAGTCAAAAAGGGATTATCGTTCTTCAGAACTCTTAGGAATTCAGATTTGTTTGATTGGGGTCCCGAACAGTAGCAAGCAGTACCTAACTGAGCTCACAACCTTGTATAGGCCATCCCCAGGGGCAGCTCTATTGCTCTATCTAGTAGCTTCACCTACTACAGTCAGTATAGTCTTAGTAGAGGAGAAAGAGCATGACAACCAGCTAAAGCAGTTCCTTGTATATTTTGTTTCTGAGGCATTGTTCGGAGCCAAACTGAATTACACAGAGCTCGAGAAAATAGCATATATTGTCGTTATGGCCTCTAGAAAGTTGAAGCACTACATTCAAGCACTGCATTAGAGTTCTGACGGCGCAGCCGCTAGAAGCTCTCTTCCATAACAGTGAAGTAATCAGACGCATCAGCAAATAGGCCGTGGAGCTAAATGAGTATATCATAGATTTTGGGGTTAATTGGATTGGTGCCAATATAATTCTCGTGTTTCTTAGAAATACCATTACTATTCAGCTTATTGTAAGAGTGCCATTATAATTACACTGGAGTCTGAAAAATGACATTATGTACACTTGCCGCGATGTTTGGCCCATGTGCAGGTGTATACAGGGGTTACGTACATGCGTATGGACCGTGTTGCCCCCAGTACATGTGCCCTAGGGTTTGACTCAATCGACTGAATCCATCCAGTCCCCACCGCCTCCTCTCTCTCTCACGCGAACCCTAGGCAGTCCGCCTCAGAGGCGACTACGACCGGCGGCGGCGGCGATGACTGCTCGAGGCGGTGGCGATCGTGACTACCAAGGGCCACGGCGTGGACCATGACTACTGCTGCTCCTCCCTTGCCCCATCTGCTGAGTGGAGGCGACTACGACCGGCGGCGATGGTGACTACTGCTCGCAGCGTGGCGACTGTGACTACTGAGGGCGTCGGCATCAACCGCGACTACTGCTGCTCCTTCCCCGCCCCATTTGCTAATCGGAGATGGCATCCACAGCTGCCAGTTCAAGTGCCAGCCAGGTTGGTGGTCTCCCATGGATCGATTGCCCCAAATGCAAGATCCAGGTCATTAGGCGAAAGAGCAAGGCTGGCAATATGTATTACACTTGCCCCAACAATTTCCTGGTAATTTGTCTTGCTTTTTCTTTGATGTTGGGTTCCATATTCGTCCAGCTACAAATAGTGTTAAGTGGGTTGGGGTTTTGATTGTCAATTGCAGAACGATGACACTTGTGCGAACTATTGGTTTGAGGATCAATACCTAGCCTATCTGCACGCCAATCATCCAGACAAGCTTAGGGATGTGGAAGTGGAAGGTGTACAGGGCCCTTTTGTTGATCCTACGGTTCAAGGAATGTCACAAGAAGTGCCCAAGATTGGGATGATGGACTTGAAGGTTCAAATCATTGACTTGAAGGTTGACATTTTGAAGTTGGAGCAGGAGATGATAGAATTGAAGGTTGGAGGATTGAACAAGGCTTTTAGCTTAGGCAATGCATTAGTTGTTGTGGTGATGCTAAATCTGTTTGTAAGCCTCTTAGTTGTAGCAGTTTGGAAATGAAGTAGTATGCACCTTGGTTCCAGTAGTTTGGAGTTTAGTGATCTTAGCCTGTAGGTTGTCAAGTGCTACTACTAATTTCTATTTATGGAACTGTGTATCTATGATCAAGGAATGCATGTTTATGTAGGTTCTGTGAATTTGTGATGAATCTATCAATGTGAGCTATAGCATTTGGTGGCAGAGATGTATGTTTTGCAAAGGCAAGCTATACTGGTTCCACATGACCTAAAAACGAACAAGTGGATTTGTATGTGAAATTGTGATGAATCTGTCAATGTGAATTTGTGAATCTGTGAATTTGTAATGATTCAATTGTTGGCAACATATAAGTGAAGACAATTTTTGAGCATTGGCTGAGGTTTTTTCTCTGGATACTTAAGTGGCATGTTTCAGCGCATTGGAATAGTGATGCTGACTCTATATCTAAATTTCCTAAGATGACATTTGTTTGTTTTACATTAGTTCACCAGTTTGTTCCTCAAACTCACTAAGGTCACAGTGGTTTGTCAAAGAAACCTATCAAAGTTGTCATCGTTGAATACTCTGATTATTAGGGAATCAACTAAAATTCTACTAATATAAGCAGCACAAATGTCATTGTTGATAAGTGCTACACCTTCCAAATAAACACAGAGAAGTAGCTCAAAAGCAACAAGCAATGGTGCTGCACAGTGTACTGAGGTTCTAGATCTTGGCATTCATCAAGTATTCGGTGCTGACCATAATAGACATCGAGTTCAGGCCCTAGCATACATCAAGTTCAGGGCCTACAATACATCAAGTTCAAGGCCTACAATGCATAACATTCAGGAGACAAAAGAAACTATCACATGGTGTTTAAGGCCTATAAGACATCAAGTTCAAGGCCTGCAATACATCAAGTTCAAGTCACATGGTGTTTAAGAAGTCTTTCAGGCTTCTCACAACACTAGCTGCTGGAGCAGCAGCTTTCTTTTGTTGCTTCTTCTTCTTAGGAGTTTTCTTCTTCTTGGGTGCACCTTCTTCTTAGGTGTTGTCTTCTTCTTCTTCATTTGTGAATGGTCCAGCACTGTCATCATCTTCCAACTGCTGCCTTTTCCTACAGATGCATACTATGATCACTATGATTACCAAAAACTAGGGAATGTTACAAGAATTGGAAAGAGACATACAAATCATTTTACCTTTTTTCCTTTGAATTCAGTCCAACTTCACCATCTTCTCCTAGCTCTGGTTGTTTGCAAGTCTTAGAGAAGTGCCCAAAATCTCCACACCTTTTACACCTAACCTTCTTCTTGGTAGCATTTTTCTCAAGGCTTCCTCTAATTCTCACCACTCTTAGCCTACCTGTAGCTCTACCTAGCAGAGGAGGGAGAACTTTGAAGCCTAGGTCAACCTATGGCCACTATGACTTGTCTGGCAATGGATCAACTCTAGAAGCATATGCAGCCTTGAATCTCTGAACAGAGTAGTACTCATGCACAAAATCTGCTATTTTAATTCCTCTGTTGGAAAGAATCCATGCCAAGGCATGTTTGCATGGTTTTCCTGTGATTTGCCACTCCCTACATGAACAGGAGTGACCTTGTAGGTCAACCATGTGCCTCTTGTGGTTGTTCAAGTCATCTATAAGTGTTACTTCAGCTATGCCTTCATCACTTCTTGCAACCTTCACAACTTTGAGGTTTTTGCTTATAGTGTTCAGGTCTTTGATGACATTGGGCAATATACCATCCTGCATATCCTTACCAATCTGCCTTCTTAAGTATCTCTTTTCCATTATGAGTTCCCTAATCCCATCTACAAGTTCATGTAGTAGAAGTCCTTTTAACTTCTTTATCTGAGCATTGAAACTCTCAGAAACATTATTGGTCTAATAGTCACATTTACTAAGCTCTGAAAATCCACACCTGTACCATATCAAATTGTGATGTTGCTGAAGGAAGTCAATGGCATCTGGGGCAAAATCTGCTATCTTCTGCATGTGCCACCTGAATAGCCCTTCTGTGTAACTCCTAGCAGCAGTGTATAGGTGGCTAGTAAACACATCTCCTTGATAGTGCTTCATAAAGTTGTTGTACATGTGCCTCATACACTCTCTGTACTCCACTTCAGGGAACACTACACCCACAGCCTTCTCAAGTCCTTTACAAGCATTAGTACATATGACTAAACCTGTAGGTGAACCCACTGCTCTATGCAGCTCCTGCATGAACCACTTCCAATTGTCTTCTGTTTCAGAATCAAAAACACCATATGCCACATGGTATAACCAGTTGTGCCCATCCATAGAAGTTGCTGATGCCAACTACCCTCTATATTTGCCATGCAATGCAGATGCATCTACACCTATAAATGGCCAACAACCAGCTAAGAAGCCATCAATACATGGCTTTAGGGCTACAAAAATCCTCTTGAAGCGCTTCTTCTTCTTCCCTTCTAACTCTATCTCTACAATGCTTCTAGGAGAACTCATTTCTATCTGTGCTTTCCAATTGAACAATAGCTAAAAACTTTCTGAGTACTTCCCACGAACCTGTTGTAGGGCAACCTTCAAACCACACCATGCCTTGGAGTATTTTAGTTTAATGCCATAGTCTCCTTCTAGTTTTTCCTTTGCATCCTTGGCGCCTTTATTTGGGTTCTTCTTGACCCAGTCCGCCAACCTATCTGCACACCAACCTTGACTAGCTATCTTTCCCTCCCTCAGCTTGGTAGTTGGATAGTTATGTTCAGCAGGCAATGTTTTAATCTACATAAGAAATTAAGATGAGTATCATATGTATAACTGAAAAAGTTACAAATAGTAATAAAAGGACCACACCGACCTGTATTGTTTTATTATAAAAAATCCTAGATGCATGAATTCTCCATGGGCACCCTTCGGCAGCACAATGTGCAATGAATCTTGTTGGGTCAGTTTGCAACTTAGCTAACTCAAAACCTTTCTTGACAGCGTAATGTCGAATAGCTTTCCTAAATGTTACTATGTCAGGAAACAATTGTCCCTTGACAATCTTTGGATTTTCAGGATCATGGAGGACATTTATTTCCTAGGGATCTGCATCATCAATTTCTGCCTCAAGAGGAGCACCTCCATCAGCAACAATAGGATCAGCATTATCAATAGATAGTTGGGCACTGTTAGTGTTGGCTGGGTGTGTAGGTGGTACTAAAATGTAGATGTGCTCATCATCAACCCTAACATACTCCTCTTCATTGTCAAAGATGTCTGGCTCCCTATCAGGCTCTACGTTCGACTCATCAGCAGTACAAGGATTGGCATCAGTAGAAGCTTGGGCATTTAGAATGGCATCAGTAGAAGGTTGGGCATTTGGAATAGCATCAGTAGAAGCTTGGGCATTTGGAATGGTAGTAGAAGAAGCATTTGCATTTGGAATGGCAGCAGAAGCATTTGCATTTGGAATGGCAGCAGTAGAAGCATTAGTTGCATTTGGAATGGCATTAGTAGAAGCTTGGGCATTTGGAATTGCAGCAGTAGAAGCATTAGTTGCATTTGGAATAGCAAAAGCACAAGCATTAGCATCAAGATTGAAATCAGAAGGGTTGACTGCTCCATCATTAGGTGGAATAACACATAAAGGCTCTATCAACTCATACTCAAATGCATCAGCAACAGCATTATCAAAGACTCCTACCAACAAATAGCAACACATTTTAGACTTATACATGTCAAACAAATCTATCATCTGAATGTCACTGACTAATCTGACATCTTCTTGCACATTCTTGTCAAAGAACCACACAGATGCTGACTGGTTAGAGGCCCATTTAACTTCATTCCGCAAGCTTTCCATCAACAAGTCTAAAGAAAACGACCCTATCTCGACATTCCACTTAATCACTGAACCTTTGGTGTGAACTTTTCGACCCAATGCATCTGTTGTATTGAAACCTTCAACTTTAATCTCTAGCGAGAAGAGGTCGGTCCTAGCAGGAAGTAAGCAGATCAAGTCAATGAGTTCTACAATAAATTGCAGTAACAACTAGGGTAACCTAACAACTAGCCTATTTGTCGAGGGAAAGTCATGTCAGATCGAAAATACCTCGGTATGTTGTCGTCCATTGCTGTAGCACTTGAACTGCCAGTTGTGGATGCCATCTCCAGTCAGCAGATGGGGCAGGGAAGGAGCAGCAATAGTCGCGGTCGACGCTGGCGCCCTTGGTAGTCGTGGTCACCGCGCCGTGAGCAGTAGTCGCCACCATCACCGGTCGTAGTCGCCTCCGCTCAGCAGATGGGGCAGGGGAGGAGCAGCAGTAGTCGTGGTCCACGCCGCGGCCCTCGGTAGTCATGGTCGCCGCTGCCTCGAGCAGTCGCCACCGCCGTCGCCGGTCGCAGTCGCCTTCGAGGTGGACTGCCTAGGGTTCGCATGAGAGAGAGAGAGGAGCGGTGGGTACTAGATGGATTCAGTCAATTGAGTCAAACCCTAGGGCACATGTACGAGAGGCAACACGGTCCATATGCATGTGCGTAACCCCTGTATACACCTGCACGTGGGCCAAACATCGCGGCAAGTGTACATAATGGCATTTTTCAAACTCCAATGTAATTATAATGGCACTCTTACAATAAGCTAAATAGTAATGGTATTTGTAAGAAACGCGAGAATTATAATGGCACCAATCCCATTAACCCTAGATTTTGAGCATAGATTAGCCATCAAGTCATAGGTATTGGCATATTTCATTGTCCATTGGACGTCGTCAGCTTTAAACACCACCGTGAAGTTTGAGGAGCCAGAATGGATGGTACATTGCGATAGCACAAAGGGTATAGCTTGCATGGGAGTATCAACCATCTTGACACCACCTTCAGGCCCAAGGCTATGGTATGCGGCTTGGCTAGAGTTCTTATCCATGAACAACATCGCCAAATACGAGGCTGTGCTGCTTGGACTCCAAAAGCTAAGAGCACTCAGAGTACACAAGATGTATCATCAAGTCGGATTCTCAGGTGATAGTGGAGCACATTGAAAAGAATTTTGTAGCCAAGGAGCCCGAATTGGTAAGGTATCAGGCAGCCGTAAGGAGAATGGAGAAACATTTCATAGGTTTCATGTTGCGCCACATACCAAGGGCTAAAAATATGGAAGCTGGTGAATTAGCAAAAGCAGCCGCCCATAACATGCAGCTGCCTCCTAGTGTTTTTTTCCAAGTACTGATGGCCAAATTAATAAAAGAAGAAGAAGACCACTCAGCAACGGTACACGCAATCACTAGTGAAGATTGGAGGTCTCCAATTTTTGCTTTCCTCACTAGAAGCTATGAGCCAACAACCAAGCAGGAAACAAACAGGATGAATGCTAGAACAAAACTATACTCAGTGATCGGTTCAGAACTATACAGGAGCAGGATCGTGACACCATTGCTCAAGTGCATCGACAAGCAGCAAGGCATCGAACTCATGAATGAGATTCATGCGTGTTCATGTGGAGCACATAGAGGACAGCATGAAATTATGCATAGTGCGATGAGGCAGGGGTTCTATTGGCCATCAGCTGTAGAAGATGCTAAGCAATTGGTCCACACATGCGAAAAATGCCACATGTTTGCAAGAATGCGCCTGTAAATCAGACCAAGTCTATCATCGCAACATGGCCATTGCAGAGATGGGGAGTCGATATAGTCAGGCCACTTCCGCTAGCGCTAGGAAACCTTTGATTCATGGTAGTAGCACTAGAGTATTTCACCAAGTGGTTAGAGGAGAAGGCACTGGCAAAGATAACATCAGGCACTCTAATTAGTTTCATCTAGCAAAGGATTATCTATCGATTTGGTGTACTGGTGTACATAACAGTGGACAACAGAAAGCAATTTGACTACACAGACTTTAGAAATTTATGCGGTGAGTTCAACATCAAACTCACCTTCGCATTAGTCAACCATCGTCCAAGCAATGGCGTAGTTGAAAAGGTGAATATCCTGATATTTACCGCAATATCCAAGTCCTTGTTCGATTTGCCGAAAGGAAAATGGGCATGGGAGCTTACGACATCAGTCTAGGGGCACAACATTTCACGCTCCAAGACCACTGGTTTCACCCCGTTTTGCCTCTTATATGGTGAAGAAGCTATCACCCTAGAGGAGATGAAGCTAGGGTCATTCCACATGGAAATAGCAGCCACAACGCCAGTACAGCGTTACGTCGAAATCGAGGCTAAAGAAGATACAAGGCTGTAGGCAGCCCATAACCTTGACAAGTATCATGTAGAAATGAAGTCATGGAGAGACAAAAAAGTCATCCGCAAAAGCATTAGCCCAGGAGACTTCGTTCTCATTCATCATCCAGACAAGTAAGGGAAGCTACAGTCGCAATGGTATGGACCTTTCATCATAGCAAATATGATCAATCTAGGAACCTTTTGTCTACTAAATGACAACGGCATCAAAACAACCCACACCTGGAACATAGACAACATGCATCAGTTTTACCCATAGTCAGTAGAACTCATCATAGTCTATCGATAGTCGCATGTAATTTTCAATTTTTGTTTAACTTTAGGTTTCGGCAAATCCAAGGGGATTCGCACACTTTTTCCTCATAGGGGAAGCCCTTGCAAAAGGGCATGTGGTTTTTTAATGAGGCAATCCTTTGTACCCCATTAAGACAGTAATATTTCTACTTTCCCCCAAAAAAGATGAGCACAGAAAACTGAATGTCAAAACAAGCCGATAGAGAGCTTGTGTATCGATAGCGTCAACTGCAAGTAAGAGGTTGCTCAACCAAAATTCTTCACAACAGACCTTTGAGTAGGTATTCGCAACCAAGAAAGCCTATGAGCACATTACAAACTTTGACTCACCGAAAATGCGAGAGGGCGAAGCAACAAAAGCCTATGGGCTCATTACAAGCTTTGACTCTTCGAAAATGCGAGATGGCAAAGAGATGAAAGCCTAAGGGATAATCATGAACTTCGACCCTCCAAAAATGCGAGAGGGCGAAGCAATCAAAGCCTATAGGCTCATTACATGCTTTGACTCTCTGAAAATGTGAGAGGGCAAAGTGATGAAAGCCAAAGGGCTATTCACGGACTTTGACCCTCCAAAAATGCGAGAGGGTGAAGCAACGAAAGCCTATGGGCTCATTGTGGACTTCGGCCCTCTGAAAGCATGAGAGGGCAAGGCGATGAAAGCGCACATGCTAACCAGCAACTCTAACCAACAATAACGAAAAGACGAAAGCCAACAACTTAAGGAAATAGTTTCCTACGTCGTAGGAGGAAGAGAATCAAAGTAAAAACATATAGAGAGAGAGCATTAAATCCACATTATACTTTCAAGCAAATACTGCTACCTACCCCAACAACTAGAAGTAAAGGACGCATACCTCTGATAACCCTATAAAAGGGAGGCCGGGGTTCCTAGAACAAGCATCAAACCACAACTCCAAAAAGGAGTAGTGGCCATTTTTCATTAGAGTAATGCTCAAGGGTAGTGTAGTTGGTAGTAGTATTGTAATAGCAGAGGCGAGTTCGAAAGTAGTGAATAGGTAGCATCACAGGTTAGATGTTTTCGTCATTCCAACACCTTTTCTCTTTTGGAGCAAAAGGCTATACAAAAGCAAGTAGAAAGCTCATGAGGCTCAGATACTATAACAAAACACGTAAAGATGGAAGTTCAGGCGGTCAGAGAGCAACAGGCGCCTGATTATTGCTACGCGCCAAGCCTTAGTGCCATTAAGCAGGCTGAGAAAGAATCACTACGAAAAGGGCAGGTTGGGAGATACAGCAAGAGAAAACATAACATCCCCCAATCATGCCAAAACTACCGCCTATAGTTGCATGACCCCATCCAAGGGTGGCATGACGAAAGCAAAAAGCAGAAGGGCCGCTTCTCAAGACTCCTTAGCGATACCACCCTCTTCGCATAAAAGCAATTGAAGGGCAGTGCAGGAGCACGTAGCGAAAATCATCTCTACTACTTTGGGTCGCCAGACCTCCCAATTTATAAAAACATGATGTAACAAAATTTACATCGACCAACTTGGTCTATTAGAAAAAAAGCTGAATAAAATTGAGACAGTAGCAATACATCCCATATCTTTTCTTAAGTAACAGTTCATCGAAGACGAAAACATGCAAACTTCAAGACAAGCCTGAAATTCAATCACACATCGACTTTCACAATCATAGAAATAGGTCATTCAATATGCACTTTCGTTTCTGATCTCTAAGAAGAATATCACAATCATAAAAATCTACAAGCAAATTTTAGAATCTTGCCAAAATCAAAAGTACGGTAAGGTACAACATTAAACTAGGGTAGGTAGGTTCAAAATTTAAGACTCAGCGCCCCAACCACTACACCAAGCGAACTTAAAGGCACTGTTCGCCTAAATGGTCGTTTAGCCTGTTTACACACCGTGTAAACGCTACACAGTGGTGCGCCGTTTCCGTTTAGTCACCCGTTTACCCCATTTAATTAGCCGTTTAGCCCGTTTAATGGGACGTTTTGCTTGAATAATAGCTCAATGGTAGGTGACCGACTGTTTAACGTTTAGCGTTTAGGAAAACATTGCTTAAAGGTGCCTTACTGGCATCAGCCCTATAAAACAAACCCAAGCCCAGGGGAGCCTCATAAGTCCCAAGGTCGCCTGTCAAACATTGGTAGGCAATAGATCTGTAGTTAGTAGCTTAGCTTACATTAGGCATTCCAAAGTGAGTTAGAAATGCAGCCAATAATGCTACGCAAAGGCAGTGCAGATCTGAGAAATTATGTGCATCCACCATCTGTCATTCCACGGAGCAAAAGATTATATAGACACAAGCCATAGAATTGTGAGAATCAAATATCGCAAGAGAGCACGTAAAGCCAGCACCACAACCAGCATGAGTGGACCAAATGCCTAAATGTTACCGCACACCAGGCCCACGGATCATGTCATGAGACATAAAGGTACCACCACATAATCTATCGGTGGGGGAGGGTCAATAGGAAAATTACAGTATCCCCACATCGAGCGAAGCCACACCATGAGTTTTTTTGGCATAGGTCACCTTTCGCTCTGCAGGCAACGTAGGTGCGGGCCTGTGGAAAGGCGCTTTTGCCGATTGGCCCTACCGACCACCCTAAACACTATAGGTCCAGGAGCAGGCGGTCATTTCTAGTATTGTGGTAACAAAAGTGAAACTAACCAAAAGCCAACGTCATTTCAGGAAATTTAGCTAATTCACCCCACTCTTTGCAACATCATGGGAATTAGACACAAAACAATAGGCAGAAGGAAAGATACCGATTGTGTAGGCCTGCCTATACGTTCAACCAAAGGGGAAGGCAAATCTGCCCTATGTAAGCAAATAAAAGATAACCAACATGTTGTAAATTCTTTCTATGTTACGCCAAGGGGCTGGCATCAGAGCCCTATCGCTCGTGCTTTCGCCAACCCATGCCGAAAAGGTTGGGAGAAGGCATTGATTTTTCTAAGTTATGCCGAGGGGCTGGCATCAGAGCCCTATCACGCATGCTTTCGCCAACCCCTACCAAAAAGGTTGGGGGAAGGCGTCGATTTTTCTAAGTTACGCCAAGGGGCTATCATAGGAGCCCTATCGCGCATACTTTCGCCAACCCCTACCAAAAAGGTTGTGGGAAGGCGTTGATTTTTCTAAGTTGCACCGAGGGGCTGGCATCGGAGCCCTATCACACATACTTTTGCCAACCCCTACCAAAAAGGTTGGGGAAAGGCATCAATTTTTCTAAGTTGGGCCGAGGGGCTGGCATCAGAGCCCTATCGCGCGTGCTTTCGCTAGCCCCTGCCAAAAAGGTTGGGGGAAGGCGTTGATTTTTCTAAGTCTAAGTAGCATAAAATAAAACAAAAGCCTTTCATATTCTACAAAACTCAGCGAAACTTGAGTAAGCACATACAAAGCGATAGCCTCTTACATTCATCAAAACTCAGGCAACATTGTCATACAATCTATAGTAAAAGTTGTACCGATGTTTTTCACAATCAATCAGCTCCTTGTCGATCGACCCCTCCTTAGGGTTCCACAATCCGAACGAGGAATCGGTATGCGATTCACCACGCGCCCACCGAAGCCATCTAGGAAGGCAACATTAGTTCACCAAAATAGACAGATCTAGAGAAGCAAAGAATTGTTGCAAATACTCCTCATTTCGATGCATGCATCGATACCGCAACCCCAGGAAAATGGAAAGGCGAGCGTTTTGAACTTTTTGGTGATACCAAACCCATGAAGCACCACCGATAAAAAAAGTCACTGCAATGGATCATGAGAGGATTAACGTCAAGTGGTTGCGTAGGCTCTTCGCCTGGAACTTGTGCACCAAAACATTCAAGACAACAACTCAACGATTAAGTGTTTACAACAACCAGCCAGAGTATTTTCCCCCTCAACGAAAGTTGAAAATCTATTCATCTACCCCATCGTTCTCGGTGTTCTGCGTGGCGCACGCTGCTGAGCTTTTGACTCCAGGCGACGTAGCAGGTGATGAGGTTGGCAAAACAGCAGGCAAAGCATCGCCTCCATCATGAGGACCATGCATCTTGTTCAAGAACTTCTCCATCATAGCGCAAATTGCCCACCTCTCCTCGGTGGTCTGGCAAAAGAAAAAACAGCAACGCGTCATGTTTTGCAACAAAGGCGAATAGGGAGAATGAAAGGACAAACAAGAAAGAAACCAAGCGAGCCAGTACCTTCCTGCGTGACAGAGCAGCGTTCATAATAGCCATATCATTGCCACCCATGGACCAAAATGAATGAAAAAACCTTCCGCCAATTGAGTTAGGCTCCACCGAAACCTTGAAGTATTGATCAACATTCGACAAGTTGAGATGTTCTAGGTGGTCGCAGCTGGCCTCCAAAAGCCTAGCACACGCACCCTTAAAAGTGGTTACCATGGCAAAATCATAGCCCAAAGTCATGTGACCTTTTGAGAGGTCCTTTATTTGGTTTTGGTACTTGAGTGACAACCTATGTGGAGTAATTATGTTTAATGTGAGATACACAGGTGATTAGTCCATAGGTATACTTGTGTGAGCAACTCATGCCATGATAGTGAAGGTGGCTTGGATTTGTTGCAAGGCTCACACATGTGATGAAGGAGCTCATTGCATATGAGACATGACATTGGGTCATGTGACTAAGGTGCAGAAGATCAAGACAAGGCTTGGCTCGACGGACCGGTTGCAAGTGTGAAGGGAAAGTTGAGTGATGACTTGGCGCCAATGGACCAAAGCAATGGTGAAGAGCAAGTGAAGTCAAGATCGATGAACCAATACGGTCACGTGATGATATGAAGTGGATCATATCATTTGTGATTAGTTGGTGCATGTAACAACCTGAAAATCCACACACCAAAAATCACAACTACAAAATTTTTGTTATTACCCCATGCAATGTTGAGTGAAATTTGTAGGAGCCAACCCTAGGTGTTGCATTAGAAGTAACCCAACTAGACCATTTCATGAGTATGGTATTCATTTGTTAATTATGTTTAATCAAATACTAACAAATAAAATATAGCATACATTGTTAACTCAAATGGTGATTTGGAATTCCATTTGCTTTATGTAATGCTTAACAACTTCTTTAAAGTAATAAACCATAAAGTAATTATTAATAAAACCAAAGAATAAATGCTTAAAGAGAAAACTAATTCTATTTTTGTATAACAAAACTACACCTATTTTTGTTATATAAAATAGCTAAATAAAGTTCCTAAAACTCCAATGAATAAGGTACACCAATTTTGAATTCAAATTCCGAACCAAATTTGAATTCAAACAAAGGAGAAGAAAAGTAAAACAAAAAGGAGAAAAGGGAGGAGCAAGCCTCACAGCCCAAGCAACTGATCGGCCTAGCCTACTTTTTCCTCCCACAGCCCAGCTTGCTCACCTAGCTTCGCTGGCCCACGCGTAGCTACAAGCAGGCGTGGCCTGACCGCGCTAGCCCAACGCGCCAGCACGCCATCACCCGACAGAAGCCACTACCAAGCGGGGCTCAGGTGTCATCACCCACCTCGGTCCCCCCTGCTTTTCCTGACCATAGAGCAGAGACGGGAGTGGGAGCTCCACGCAACCCGCCTCAGCCGCATGATCGCGCCATCAACCGATCGGACGTGCTCAAGGATGCTAGCCGGACCGACCGAGTCTAATAGAAGTCATGCCCGTGGTGTGACCCTACCCCCCCCCACGCACGCCTACCATGGCCATGGGCGAGTCGTGACCTTGTCGCCTCCCTGTCCCTCACCTTGCTAACCAAGGAACACAAAAATGGTTTTGCCATCGCACCCGTGGCCACGTCGCGACCCCATAGCCTAGCCTCAACATGATCATAGACCTCCATGCACCCCTTGGCCATCCCTAGCCGCTCGCTCCATGCTTGGCCAAGCTTCGGCTATAAAAGCCCTAACCCCGGTTGCTCAAGTGCATCCCCATGCCCCGCCGCCACCTAGTGGCCATCCACTGCACACCCAAGCCAAGAGAGAGAGGGCATAGAGGAAGAAGAAGGAACAAGTGAGGAGCAAGGAGAGGAGGATCAGAGCCACCCACGTGCTGCCGAAGTCATCGGAGCCAAAGACAACGCTGTCATCTTCATCACTATTGCGGGTCGGCACTGCACTGCTTCCGTCTACATGGCCACGACCCTCCACTGCACCGCCATCCTTTCGCCTTCGACACCAGCAGTGAGTCCCTCGCTGCTGAGACTCCTCCTAGCCCCATGGAAGCTGTAGAAGAGCATGCACACGCCACGCTCACGATGCCGCCATCATCGTGCGGCCACCACTTGCGCACCCGGCCACCTCGCTAGACCAGGATGTAGCCGTAGCACCACCATGATGACCGGAGGGTAGCCGCATAGACCGAGACCCTGTTAGCCGGCCACAGCACCCTGGCCACGAGCACCGGACCTTGGCCGAAGCTCCACCGTGCACCACCACCGCTCGTAGACTTTGCCATGCCTTTTGGTCACCGTCGTCACTTTACCCTATCACTCGCTAGCTGTCTGAACAGGAATGGGGCACCAGGACCCCTAGAACAGCCCCTAGCTGCCTCGCCGATGGGCACCGCCATGACCAAGCCACCGACCACCGTGGTCAATGCCCTTGAAAGCCCTGGCCACCACCTAGACCCCACCATCGTGTTCGCCAAGGCCTAGTGAAGCTTTTCCCCACCTTAATTGGACGCCAGCACCACCGTAAGAGCTCGTCGGTGAGGTACGCCATCGGTGGGAACCCACCGCGTGGAGGAAGGGGGGAAATTTCCTCCTTGGACTGCTCACTCGTGCACCCGGTGCACATAGACCACAGAGAGACGAGGAGAAGGGTGGACGCGGTTCACCGGAAGAAGAAGCGGTCCACCATAGACCGGCGCATGCATCCACCGTGGACCACGAGCCGTGGACTCGAGCCTGACCCAAAACCCAGAAGGCGATGTGGCACTCTATGACGAGGCCACGTGGCGGGCTGAGCCCGACCCAAATCCAGCCCCATCTAGGCCCACCAAAGCCCAGTCGAGGCCCAACCTGGCTGATCGTTGACCTGGCCCCACATGTCAGTGGCACAGGGACTCTGGACCCACTTGTCAGTAAGTGACATCATGCTGATGTCATGATGACATCACGCGGGTCCCACCTATCAGTAATGACACAGCCGAGGTGATGTCACGATGATGTCAGCTGATGACATCAGCAGCCCTGGTCCCACACGTCAGTGACTATGAATCGTTGACCATTGACTCGCCCGTTGACTTGATGTTGACTTTGACCGGACCCACAAGTAAGTGACCCAAGGGACCCTGGCCCCACCTGTCGGAACGGATGACGTTGATGACGTCATGCTGACGTCAAGCTAACGTCAGCAAGACCCCACCTGTCAGCTCAAAATCGAGATGATGATGTCATGCTGATGTCATGCTGACATCAGCATGTCATGTGGACCAGTCACAGCGTGACACGTGTCAGCCCAGGATTAATTCAGCCTTTTTCCATTTTCAGAGATGAATTAAACTTCAGAAATTCATAACTAATTCATACGACCTCGGAAAAATACGAAACTAGGACCAAAATTCATCTAAAATTGAGCTTTACGCAATGAACCCATGCTTGAGTGTATTTGGCTCTTTTGAATTTTCATTGCTTCTTTGTGCTATTCTATAAACGTCACTAACACGACTATAATGCGATCGTTGCAGACTCGAAGGAGAACCAGACGGACGAGGATCATGAGTACCGTGAGGAGAACAGAGACGACTACACTAAAGGTGCCACATCCCACCCAATCTCGTAGCACCTATTACGCATGGCTAATGTAGAACTGCTATTGCTTTACTTTACTGTTACAATCATACTATGGTAGGACTTGCATGGTAGTATGCTTACTTGATGGCCTTTGTAACACCCTAGGTGTTTGGCTTCCACATTTGCACTTGCATTTCATGAACATGAGCATCATGCATCCATTCATGAACTTATATCACATGAAACATGATTTCGAAACATTGCAACATGTTGTATAATTCACGTGTGTTGTTTCTTTTATGAAATGTAAAGTGTGCAACACTTAAGTGCAACATGTGCCACTCACTTAGTGAAACAAGGTTAGTTAATACTATGCAATAAGATCATGAAACATGTGAAACATGACTATGAAACATTTGCAACATTTCTTGTGTTTTTCATTGTTTCAGTACATACCTTGCTTGATTCTTGTGTGACCAATGCATGGTGTGGATAAAAATGCTTGTAAGTAACTTAGTTACACCTAGGATGTCATTTGGAACATTGTTCATGTTGATCACTTTGACTAATTAGGTTCCCAAATCATGGTTTGACCAAATTTGAACCCTAAACCCTTTGGTTTGACTATTTAAAAAGTGTAGCTTAGGATGTTTGCATGTCTGAGCAACCTAAAACAAAGTTGCAGCAAATTTTATAAGGAACAAACTTTGTTTAGAAGCCAAGTCATGAAAATATGCACAACATGTTAAAAAAGGACCCACAAGTCAGAATTGAAAGCTGATGCAACACTTGAAAATTTTGCTAAGTCCTAAATGCAATTTCAGTTTGAATGGGCCAACTTTGGCTTGATATAACTCTTGATCCATGGAGAACTGGCTGTTGATTGCTAAACCAAAGTTGTAGCCCTACTATAACTCTACAACTTTCATGTACATTGTTTCCACTGATTCGCCATGAATTGAGAAATCAAACGCTATCAATCTTTGCTGTCAGGCTCGATAAGGTTAACTGAATCAGCATTTTAGTCAAGCTACAGTGATCTCCATTTTAGAAAATGCCCGCCGCGTGGGTGACGCGCGTCGCCGGTCGCCTGACCGTGCAGGCCACGCGCCGTGGCTGGCCGGACGCCGCTGTCGGTGTCCTCCACTTGAAGCCGCGTCCGCCTGCCTGTCTGCTCACTCTTCCTTCCTCCTTCACTTCTCCAGCTCGCAGTAGCAGCCGAAGCGCAGCCGCTCTGCCATCGTTGCCACAGAGCTTCGCCGTCGTTGAGCTCATGCGCCGCTGCGAAAACACGCGCTACGTCTTCACCGTAGCTCCGCTGTGTTGCGCGTGACCTTCTCCACCACTTAGCCGGGCCATTGGAGCTTGGGTAAGGTCGCTGTGACCATTCCACCACCGCCCACCATGGCCGCGCCGGTGACCTCACCGTGGCCATCATGGCACCGTTCCCCTCCTCCTTTCTTAGCTCGCGTTTAGTCTTCTCCATCACGTGTAGATGCTTGGATGTAAAGGCTACCACCAATGCCGGTCCAGCCACGCCAAGACATGGCATGCACTGCCATGCGCCATGGCCGAGCCGCCGAGCTCCGTGGCCGGAGCACTTAAGGACCGCTAGAGCTTCGGATTTGTAGGTCAATTGACGCGTGGGAACTTGGGGAGCACGCCGGTGCTGTCCAATTCGCCGGAGGAGACGCCGTCAGCGAGTTCCACCGTCGCCACGCCATTGAAGCCGCCTCCTTTGTTTTCGTCTCGCTGACCGATGGGGTCGGCTGACACCCGGGTCCCACACGGCAGTGGCTGTTTGAGTCAGAAGCTAGTTCAAAAATGCAGTTTTGAATGCTGATTTGAGATTTTTGTATCGTCAAATGTGTAGATCCAAATACTGTGATTCCAATTTCGTTAGACTCATAGTGAAGTGTAGTATTTAGGAAAAATATAATATGAGCACTTGTAGTAGAGTTTATGGAAGAATTAAATTGAAACTTTAAATGTGTTTTTGAATGCATGCAAACTGGTTTAAATCATATCTTGAGCTTTTGTGATCCAAAAATTATGAAATTTTGTGGGTAAGCTAGTCTTGTATATTAGAAGCTCTGGTTAAAATTTGGGAGTCATTGCATGTGTAGTTTTTGAGTTATAGATTTTCCTTTTATCATTGGTAGATACTTGTGTGAATTTTTGTAAATTTTCTAGGAATCAACTTGGTAGGTAGTATCTTGGTACCTTATAGATGCTAGGAAAAATATGAAATCTATTGCTTGACACTTTTCACTAAGGTTTCCTAATTATGCCATTTTAAGCCATTCTGCCTTACCAATTTTGTGTATGGTAGTCTACTTAGGACATGTAGTGTCTACTGTAATTTTTGTAGATTTAATGGTGTAGTTTTCATATATGTTTACTTTTTCCTCTAATTAATTAAATAAATTAAGAAAGGTATTAGAGGAAATGTTTTGGTGATGAACACCCTACTTTCTAGTGTCCTTGTGATATGGGTGACATGTGAGTAGATGTAGTTTTGTCCAATTATATGTTTACATCTTAAGTTATTAATTATTCGTTTGTAATATGTCCCTCTGGATAGATCTGGGGACTTTAGAAAGTTCCCCATGATATTTTGGTTTTCTGTGAATGTAATGAATACAAGAGTTGTAGATAATTTATGTATCTAGCTCCTGTCAAAATTTGAGGGCATTTGGCCTAGTAGTTTAGAAACTACAGCTGTTTAAAGTTAGGTTTCAGTTTTTGCTTATTCTCTGCCTTGTGAGGCTAGAATTCTGTTGATCGATGAATTCAATCTGATAAAAGTTTGAATCATGCTTTGAGGTCTGAAAATGTATTGTAGACAATTTTATAAGCTTTCCAGATTGTCTTGTTGCATATCATTTGGATTTATAAATCTCCAGTTATGGCTAGTTTACTGTACCGCTACATTGTCTCTATTTGGTTGAAATACAAATGCTTGAGTGTATGCTTGTGCAATGTTCTCGTTGATTGTTTAGGGGTTAGCCTAACTTGAGAATATGCTTAGGTGCTGGTGCTAGGTCATTAACTGAAGATGAGCAATTATACATTAGGTTGTATAAACGTGGTAAGTAAAGTGATTTGAATAGGGCTTAAGTTGGAATATGCAAACTATAGCGAACATGTGCATTCCCCGAGCATCCCCGACATTTGTTCATGTGCATCCATGATATTTATCTTGCGCATTCATGCAATAGGTGTGCTAAAGGGAGTGACGTTGCTGGAGTTCGAGGGAGCAAACCAGGAGGAGGAGCCCGAGGTTCAGGAAGCCGACGAAGCAGTCGCCGCGGAGGAATTGCCCGAGTGCCCTGACCACCAGCCTTCCTCGTTCCTGAAAGGCAAGCCCCGGAGCATATTAAGCCTCTCATGTTTTTACGAATACATTGAGTATCTTTTATTGTTGATGATGCATTAAGTATAGGAATTGGTTGGAACCAATTGCTGCATTATATATCCTTCCTTGTCCAGATATCGCACTGGAATCCTATTTAAGTTCAGGACGGGTTAAATGCTTAGCCATGCTTAGTGCGGTAGAAATCAGGTGATTTCCTATCACCTACGAGCTTTAGGATGAGGTGGATCACGGTTGGCTATATTTGCTATCGTGGAAAAGAACCATGTGAATAATGAATTAAGACCGAGCGGGGTCTTGTGTAGGTTTGAACATAGTGACTCCGTCTTAGTCGTTTAAGGACCGATACGTTGTACGTCCTCATGTCATGTTGAACGCAGCCTAACACTTAGCTGGCCGGATAAGTCGTTCCGACCGTGAAGCCTAGTAGCTCGGTTTAGGCCGGGGACGCGAGCAGCAGTCCGTAATCTGGATGGAAGTAAGGATGTGCGGGGAAGCATTAGCGTAAGCCCAAGGGTGGGTTAAGTCACCGAGCACTCATGGCAGAGTGGTTCTCTGATTTTGCGGCACTGTTCGGACTCATCACTTCTGAATTGTACCAACGGTGACTTGTTGCGACCCTGACGGGGGAAGCAGGGTTTGTGTTTAGAAATACCCCTCCAGCTAGATAGGAATCGATTCGAATCACCGTCTCTCCTAGATAGTGAGAACTTGACTAAGCAGCGGCAACGTAGATTCAATTAATTTAACGATATGGTTAAATGGATGATGATGATAAGGTTGCCACAATGAATACCTGATGTGGTTATTAATGTTTGCACCCTAATAAAATGATTGCTTAGTATAGGTGCTAATATAGATGACAGGTTAATGGCTAAAAAGTCACTGCTAGTCAGGTTAAGAGTTGGTCATACTACTTATGCTTTTCTGCAAAAAGAAAGTGTCAGCCAGCTCCACTACATTAAGCTATGCATAATCCTTGGTGTCATTTGTTTGGTTTTCGACGTGTAAGTCTAGCTAAGTACATTCCTATACTCAAGGTTTATTCCCTCTTGTTGCAGATGACCTATATCAGGGATTCTATAAGTATTGTCTCCACCCGGTGGGTGATGAGGACTAGATCATGGGCATGATCTCCTTTCTCTTATCTGAATGCTTTTGTGGGTCATGATCAGTGAACCAGTATGTGTATTTGAACTCGGGTGTGTGAGTTAAACTATTTGCTTCCGCATGATTACAAGACCTGTTTTGTAATAACGATGACTCTGTGATGATGTAACCTATTTGCGAATGTCTGTGAAATGTTGTAACGTACGATATGTTATGTTGAATTACTGTGATCTTGGTTGTATGCAAGTTGGTTTAAAATCCTTCAAGATTTTAGTTGACTACCGGGTTTATATGGGCTCAAATTCGAGAATTTGATCGTTTCGGCGATTGTTTTTGTACTTGTGCTCTTATAAATTGGTCGGTTCTATGACAGCTGGCATCAGAGCTAGATTCAACATTAAACATGTCTTATGGCTATTTAAAACAAAAGCTTTTGTTGTTAAAATGGTTTTCAAACTTATAGTTATATATAAGTGTTCAAAAATCAAAATTTTTATGGTATACTGGTGATCACATCCCTTATAGCCCACTTAAGGACTTCTAGGTGGCTTATATATAATTACTAACTTGGGGGAATTGATTGTTTCTATTTCGTCGTCCATGCGGCGTGATATTGCATGGGTGCCATTCATTTGAATGGTAATGTATGGATCAATTGCCTCTATGCTAAGGTAAGTGTGAGTTGCGAGAGCATGACCGTCCAACCGTCGGTCTAGGGGAGAGCTAGTTGTGGTTACTGGAGTATTTACATGTTGCATACATGTATATATGAAGGTACTTAATTGTGGGTACAATTGTCGGGTAGTTTGGATACCGAAGTATATATATCGGGGGATGTATATATGGAGAGTATCTTAGTTACTACTTGTGTAATTAGCAGTATATCTTATTGGGTTGGGCTGCAATGAAGTTTTTCTGCAGGTACGCTGACAACGCACCGTGTAGATCGACTAGTTACCGCTAATTGAGAGAACATATGTATGCCACCGTATATCCCACTAAAGCTTAAATTTTCTTAGGTTTGTGAGGACATACAGAACAAGCATACATCATATTCACTCATGACATTCATATTGCATTACTCCCTCCCTTATAATGGCTTATCCCAAGTATAAAGTGCAATCTCTCAGCAAGAAGTTGAGGAGATTCGCGGTATTGCAAATTATCGTCTGCAACAGTGGGGTCAAACCTCACTATTGAGAGAGATGAGGCTGCACAAGAATTGGATCGTGTGACCCATCACAGAGATGCTTCTTTAGAGTTAGAAGAAGAGGAATACCCAAAAGAAGTCCAAGGTGTCTCCGATGTGGACAGTGATCACTTCGACGAGTAGTTTGTTAACAAGTCTCACTAGTTAAGCTTTTGCAGTCATACTTGTAATGTACTTTAATTCGCTCGCTTCGGGATGCGTATTGTAATGGTGAAGTTTAAAACTTGTCATGTTGGAATGCACTGCATATGGCGCTAGTAATCTACTTGATGATGTGGTGATTGGGGGATGAATTATTGCCTCTATTTATTATGCCTTGTACTCGTTCCACCGGTGCGAGTGATGATGATGATCTTCCACCACCACCACCCACACCAACGGAACTAATAGAAATGCTTGTGGAAGGATAGCACACTATGGCCGAGGCCCTCCGTACAATTGCGAATCGTGATGGCCATGGTCCACGCCAAGGACCGGATCCAAATCAATACAATGATTTCAAGGATTTCCTTGATACAAAACCTCCAATCTTCAAGGAGGCTGAGGAGCCTCTACAAGCTGATGAGTGGTTGACTACTCTTGAGTAGAAGTTCCATCTGCTCCGCTTGACTAAGGTGCTAAAAACTGAGTACGCATCGCACCAACTGCATGGGCCAGCTGGCATTTGGTGGAGTCATCATCGGTCCACTATGCCTGCTAATGCCCAAATCACCTGGGATCAGTTCAAGTCTACTTTCAGGGGAAATTACATTCCTCCTGGTCTCATGGTGATCAAGCATATAGAGTTCATGAAGCTGACTCAGGGGAACAAGAGCCTGAATGAATACCTGCAAGCTTTCAACAACCTTGCAAGGTATGCTACCGAGTTTGTGGATACCGATGCCAAGAAGATTGCAAGCTTCAAGCGGGGACTTAGCCCCAAACTGATGAAGACCATGGGAAATTGCAAGTGTGCTCATTTTAATGAGTTTGTGAGTGATGCCTTATCGCAAGAGAACAACAATGCTGTATATGTGGCTTTGAAAAGTCGTAAGAGGGCTTATGAGGCGGGTGCCTCACAATCTAAGGCTCCCGTCACATAGAGGGCTCCATTCCGTCCTCCAGCGTCAGCCGCTAAGTTTCGCCCACCGCAGCAGAAGAATCCCGCCAAGACTAGGTTTCGCAAGGCATTTATAGTTGCTCTTCCCAAGGGCACTACCAGTCAAGGCAGTCCAGTGTGCCACCAAGCAACATGCCATGCTAGAATTACAACAAGCCAAGCCACTGGTCGAGGAAGTGTCCTTACCCTAAGAAGAACAACTACCAAGGTGGCCGTCAGGGACAAGTGAACCACACTAACATTACTGAGATTCCTTTAGGAGAGGTAGTGACTGCCGGTAAGTTTCTGATTGACCAACACCCCGCAGTTGGACTATTTGATTTAGGTGCTTCGCATTCCTTCATTAGTCCAGCATTTGCATCCAAGTTTATGCAGAAAACATATATTGTTGAGGGTGAGGGTTATTGTATTAGGGCCGCCAGTGGTATTATCCCAACCAAGCTAGTAGTTGGGGACATACAATTTGAGATAGAGGGGTAAAGTTATCAGGTTGATCTAGTAGTTTTACCAGGGCTAGGTATCGATGTGATATTGGGAATGAACTAGATGAGCCATCATGGAGTGCTTATTGATACATCGACTAGGGTAGTTATGCTCAGAGATCCTAGTAATCAGGAGGGTTTTCTAGTACAGTTACCCAGGGACATCAATCTTTCTTGCACGACCAATGTAGTGCAAGCAAAGTCTCTGACAGATATCCCTATCGTGTGTGACTTTCTGGATGTTTTTTCTGATGATTTGCCTAGATTGCCCTTGGATCAAGAAGTAGAATTCAAGATAGAGTTGCTTCCTGGTAGAGCTCCCATCTCTAGAAGGCCATATATAATGCCTCCTAATGAACTAGCCGAACTTAAGACCCAGTTGAATGAACTGCTAAAGAAAGGCCTTATCCGCCCTAGTTCATCTCTGTGGGGGTGCCCAGGCATCTTTGTGAAGAAGAAGGATCAATCTCTATGCATGTGTGTAGATTATAGACCCTTGAATGCAGTTACAATCAAGAATAAGTACCCTCTGCCACGCATCGATATCTTGTTTGATCAGTTGTCTAAAGCAAAAGTCTTTTCCAAGATTGATTTGAGATCTGGGTATCATCAAATCAAAATTCGGCCTGAGGATGTCCCAAAAACTGCATTCTCTACAAGATATGGTCTGTATGAGTACCTTGTTATGTCTTTTGGATTGACCAATGCCCCCGCACATTTTATGTATCTGATGAATTCAGTGTTTATGCCTGAGTTGGACAAATTTGTGGTGGTATTTATAGATGATATCCTGGTCTATTCTAAGAATGAAGAAGATCATGTTGAACATTTATGGGTGGTTCTCACTAGATTGCGGGAACACCAGCTATATGCAAAGTTCAACAAATGTGAATTCTGGCTTTGTGAGGTACCTTTTCTTGGACACGTGTTGTCCGATGGTGGAATTATGGTGGTCCCACCAAGGTGCAAGAAGTGTTGAACTAGAAGGCTCCAATCTCGGTGCATGAGGTTTGGAGTTTTCTGGGGTTGGCTGGCTATTATCGTCGCTTCATCCTGGATTTTTCTAAAATAGCCAAGCCTATGACTCGATTGCTGCAAAAAGACATGAAGTTTGTCTAGACTCCTGAGTGTGATGCGGCTTTCCATACCCTGCGAACTCTTCTAACGTCAGCTCTGGTTTTGGCACAACCGGATATCGAGAAACCTTTTGATGTGTTCTGTGATGCATCAGGTATTGGGTTAGGAGGTGTTCTTATGCAAGAGGGTAGAGTCATTGCTTATACCTCTCGCCAACTTCAGAAGCATGAAGTGAATTATCCAACGCATGACATAGAACTCGCTGTAGTTGTTCATGCTTTGAAGGCCTGGAGACATTATTTACTTGGCAATGTGTGCAACATCTACACTGATCATAAAAGTCTCAAGTACATCTTCACTCAACCAGAGTTGAATATGCGTCAGAGAAGATGGCTCGAGTTGATCAAGGATTATAACCTTCAAGTGCATTATCACCCTGGCAAGGCAAACGTCGTCGCAGATGCCTTAAGCAGAAAGTCTCATTGCCACTCATTGATTGAGAGTGATGTCCAATTGTCAAAGCTCCTTCATCCTGCAGTCCTTCACAACATCACTGTCAGTTGTAATCTACAGAGTCGAATTATCGAGCTACAGAAGACAGATGCAGTTGTGTTTCACATCAAGCACAAGATGAAAGAGCAAGAAACCAAACATTTTCGAGTAGATGAGGAAGGCGTGTTATGGTTCAAGGATAGGTTGGTAGTTCCAAAGGATAGAGAGCTTAGAAATCAAATCATATCCGAAGCTCATTCCTCTAAACTATCTATTCATCCTGGTAGTAGTAAAATGTATCATGATTTAAAGCCTCGATTTTGGTGGACCAAAATGAAGAAAGAGATAGCCGCTTATGTGGCTAGGTGCGACACTTGTTGTCGGGTCAAGGCTATGCACATGAAAGCTGGATTACTTTAGCCACTCTCTATTCCAGGATGGAAATGGGAAGAGATAAGTATGGATTTTATAGTTGGACTCCCTACTACTCAGAGGAATTTTAACTCCATTTGGGTGATTGTGGACCGACTGACCAAGTCGGCACACTTTATTCCTGTCCGCATAGACTTTCGTCCAACCGACTATGCGGAGTTGTACTTCAATCAGATAGTCCGACTTCATGGGATCCCTCGTACTATTGTCTCGGATAGAGGACCACAGTTCACTACTCGCTTTTGGGAGCACTTACACGGATTATTAGGAACTAAGTTAGTAAGAAGTTCTTCCTATCATCCGCAAACCAATGGGCAAACTGAACGAGTGAATCAAATCTTAGAAGATATGTTGAGAGCATGTGTCATCTCGGCTAAGGGCTCATGGGAAAAATGGTTGCCCTAGCTGAATTCTCGTACAATAACAATTATCAAGAGAGCATAAAGATGGCACCGTTTGAAGCTTTGTATGGCCGGAAGTGTAGAACCCCGTTGAACTGGGTAGAAGCCGGTGAAAGGAGATATTATGGAATTGATTTTGTTCAAGAAGCCAAAGAACAAGTTCATACTACCAAACCCACATGGCCGCAGCTCAAGCTAGGCAGAAAAGTTATGCTGATCGACATAGAAAACCTATTGAGTTCGAAGTTGGAGACTTCGTTTATCTGAAAGTCTCACCTATGAAGAGTGTCCAATGCTTTGGTGTGAAGCGAAAGCTTGCACCGAGATATTTTGGTCCGTTTGAAATCATTGGACGAAGTGGTAAAGTGGCGTACAAGATTTAATTACCTCCTGAGATGAGTGCTATCTTCAATGTCTTTCATGTATCCCAATTGAAGAAATGTCTTCGCGTCCCTGAAGAGAGAGTTCCATTGGGGGATATCGAGTTAAAATCTGATTTGACCTTTGAAGAAAAGCCGGTTCGAGTGATTGACACTCGTGAGCGAGTGACTCGGAGTCAGGTAGTCAAGTTCTACAAAGTCATGTGGAGCAATCAGGGTAGTGAACACGATGCAACGTGAGAAAGGGAAGATTATTTGAGGGATCGTTATAAGGAATTCTATCAACAATGGTACACTTTTCAAATCTTAGGACGAGATTTTTATAAGGGGGGAGGGCTGTAACACCCCAGGTGTTTGGCTTCCACATTTGCACTTGCATTTCATGAACATGAGCATCATGCATCCATTTGTGAACTTATATCACATGAAACATGATTTCGAAACATTGCAACATGTTGTATATTTCATGTGTGTTGTTTCTTTTATGAAATGTAAAGTGTGCAACACTTAAGTGCAACATGTGCCACTCACTTAGTGAAACAAGGTTAGTTAATACTATGCAACAAGATCATGAAACATGTGAAACATGACTATGAAACATTTGCAACATTTCTTGTGTTTTTCATTGTTTCAGTACATACCTGCTTGATTCTTGTGTGACCAATGCATGATGTGGCTAAAATGCTTGTAAGTAACTTAGTTAGACCTAGGATGTCATTTGGAACATTGTTCATGTTGATCACTTTGACTAATTAGGTTCCCAAATCATGGTTTGACCAAATTTGAACCCTAAACCCTTTGGTTTGACTATTTAAAAAGTGTAGCTTAGGATGTTTGCATGTCTGAGCAACCTAAAACAAAGTTGTAGCAAATTTTATAAGGAACAAACTTTGTTTAGAAGCCAAGTCATGAAAATGTGCACAACATGTTCAAAAAAAACCCACAAGTCAGAATTGAAAGCTGATGCAACACTTGAAAATTTTGCTAAGTCCTAAATGCAATTTTAGTTTGAATGGGCCAACTTTGGCTTGATATAACTCTTGATCCATGGAGAACTGGCTATTGATTGCTAAACCAAAGTTGTAGCCCTACTATAACTCTATAACTTTCATGTGCATTGTTTCCACTGATTCGCCACGAATTGAGAAATCAAACGCTATCAATCTTTGCTATCAGGCTCGATAAGGTTAACTGAATCAGCGTTTCAGTCAAGCTACAGTGATCTCCATTTCAGAAAACGCCCGCCGCATGGGTGACGCGCGTCGCTGGTCGCCTGACCGCGTAGGCCACGCGCCGTGGCTGGCCTGACACCGCTGCCGGTGTCCTCCACTTGAAGCCGCGTCCGCCTACCTGTCTACTCACTCTTCCTTCCTCCTTCACTTCTCTAGCTCGTAGCAGCAGCCAAAGTGCAGCTGCTCTGCCATCGTTGCCACAGAGCTTCGCCGTCGTCGAGCTCACGCGCCGCTGCGAAAACGCACGCTACGTCTTCACCGTAGCTCCGCTGTGTTCCGTGTGACCTTGTCCACCACTTAGCCGGGCCATTGGAGCTTGGGTAAGGTCGCTGTGACCATTCCACCACCACCCGCCATGGCCGCGCCGGTGACCTCACCGTGGCCAGCACGGCACCGTTCCCCTCCTCCTTTCTTAGCTCGCGTTTAGTCTTCTCCATCACGTGTAGATGCTTGGATGTAAAGGCTACCACCAATGCCGGTCCAGCCACGCCAAGACATGGCATGCACTGCCATGCGCCATGGCCGAGCCGCCGAGCTCCGTGGCCGGAGCACTTAAGGACCGCTAGAGCTTCGGATTTGTAGGTCAATTGACGCGTGGGAACTTGGGGAGCACGCCGGTGCTGTCCAATTCGCCGGAGGAGACGCCGTCAGCGAGTTCCACCGTCGCCGCGCCATTGAAGCCGCCTCCTTTGTTTTCGTCTCGCTGACCGATGGGGTCGGCTGACACCCGGGTCCCACACGGCAGTGGCTGTTTGAGTCAGAAGCTAGTTCAAAAATGCAGTTTTGAATGCTGATTTGAGATTTTTGTATCGTCAAATGTGTAGATCCAAATACTGTGATTCCAATTTCGTTAGACTCATAGTGAAGTGTAGTATTTAGGAAAAATATAATATGAGCACTTGTAGTAGAGTTTATGGAAGAATTAAATTGAAACTTTAAATGTGTTTTTGAATGCATGCAAACTGGTTTAAATCATATCTTGAGCTTCTGTGATCCAAAAATTATGAAATTTTGTGGGTAAGCTAGTCTTGTATATTAGAAGCTCTGGTTAAAATTTGGGAGTCATTGCATGTGTAGTTTTTGAGTTATAGATTTTCCTTTTATCATTGGTAGATACTTGTGTGAATTTTTGTAAATTTTCTAGGAATCAACTTGGTAGGTAGTATCTTGGTACCTTATAGATGCTAGGAAAAATATGAAATCTATTGCTTGACACTTTTCACTAAGGTTTCCTAATTATGCCATTTTAAGCCATTCTGCCTTACCAATTTTGTGTATGGTAGTCTACTTAGGACATGTAGTGTCTACTGTAATTTTTGTAGATTTAATGGTGTAGTTTTCATATATGTTTACTTTTTCCTCTAATTAATTAAATAAATTAAGAAAGGTATTAGAGGAAATGTTTTGGTGATGAACACCCTACTTTCTAGTGTCCTTGTGATATGGGTGACATGTGAGTAGATGTAGTTTTGTCCAATTATATGTTTACATCTTAAGTTATTAATTATTCGTTTGTAATATGTCCCTCTGGATAGATCTGGGGACTTTAGAAAGTTCCCCATGATATTTTGGTTTTCTGTGAATGTAATGAATACAAGAGTTGTAGATAATTTATGTATCTAGCTCCTGTCAAAATTTGAGGGCATTTGGCATAGTAGTTTAGAAACTACAGCTGTTTAAAGTTAGGTTTCAGTTTTTGCTTATTCTCTGCCTTGTGAGGCTAGAATTCTGTTGATCGATGAATTCGATCTGATAAAAGTTTGAATCATGCTTTGAGTTCTCGAAATGTATTGTAGACAATTTTATAAGCTTTTCAGATTGTCTTGTTGCATATCATTTGGATTTATAAATCTCCAGTTATGGCTAGTTTACTGTACCGCTACATAGTCTCCATTTGGTTGAAATACAAATGCTTGAGTGTATGCTTGTGCAATGTTCTCGTTGATTGTTTAGGGGTTAGCCTAACTTGAGAATATGCTTAGGTGCATGTGCTAGGTCATTAACTAAAGATGAGCAATTATACATTAGGTTGTATAAACGTGGTAAGTAAAGTGATTTGAATAGGGCTTAAGTTGGAATATGCAAACTACAGCGAACATGTGCATTCCCCGAGCATCCCCGACATTCGTTCATGTGCATCCATGATATTTATCTTGCGCATTCATGCAATAGGTGTGCCGGAGGGAGTGACATTGCTGGAGTTCGAGGGAGCCTACCAGGAGGAGGAGCCCGAGGTGCAGGAAGCCGATGAAGCAGTCACCGCGGAGGAATTGCCCGAGTGCCCTGACCACCAGCCTTCCTCGTTCCTGAAAGGCAAGCCCCAGAGCATATTAAGCCTCCCATGTTTTTACGAATACATTGAGTATCTTTTATTATTGATGATGCATTAAGTATAGGAATTGGTTGGAACCAATTGCTGCATTATATATCCTTCCTTGTCCAGATATCGCACTGGAATCCTATTTAAGTTCAGGATGGGTTAAATGCTTAGCCATGCTTAGTGTGGTAGAAGTCAGGTGATTTCCTGTCACCTGCGAGCTTTAGGATGAGGTGGATCATGGTTGGCTATATTTGCTATCGTGGAAAAGAACCATGTGAATAATGAATTAAGACCGGGTGGGGTCTTGTGTAGGTTTGAACATAGTGACTCTGTCTGAGTCGTTTAAGGACCGATACGCTGTACGTCCTCATGTCATGTTGAACGCAGCCTAACACTTAGCTGGCCAGATAAGTCGTTCCGACCACGAAGCCTAGTAGCTCGGTTTAGGCCAGGGATGCGAGCAGGGGTCCGCAATCTAGATGGAAGTAAGGATGTGCGGGGAACCATTGGCATAAGCCCAAGGGCGGGTTAAGTCACCGAGCACTCATGGTAGAGTTGTTCTCTGATTTTGCGGCACTGTTCGGACTCGCAACTTCTAAATTGTACCAACGGTGACTTGTTGCGACCCTGACGGGGGAAGCAGGGTTTGTGTTTAGGAATACCCCTCCAGCTGGATAGGAATCGATTCGAATCACCGTCTCTCCTGGATAGTGAGAACTTGACTGAGTAGCGGCAATGTAGATTCAATTAATTTAACGATATGGTTAAATGGATGATGATGATAAGGTTGCCACAATGAATACCTGATATGGTTATTAATGTTTGCACCCTAATAAAATGATTGCTTAGTATAGGTGCTAATATAGATGACAGGTTAATGGCTAAAAAGTCACTGCTAGTCAGGTTAAGAGTTGATCATACTACTTATGCTCTTTTGCAAAAAGAAAGTGTCAGCCAGCTCCACTACATTAAGCTATGCATAATCCTTGGTGTCATTTGTTTGGTTTTCGATGGGTAAGTCTAGCTGAGTACATTCCCGTACTCAGGGTTTATTCCCTCTTGTTGCAGATGACCTTCTATATCAGGGATTCTGTAAGTATTGTCTCCACCCGGCAGGTGATGAGGACTAGATCATGGGCATGATCTCCTTTCTCTTATCTGAATGCTTTTGCGGGTCATGATTAGTGAACCAGTATGTGTATTTGAACTCAGGTGTGTGAGTTAAACTATTTGCTTCCGCATGATTACAAGACCTGTTTTGTAATAACGATGACTCTGTGATGATGTATCCTATTTGGGAATGTCTGTGAAATGTTGTAACATACGATATGTTATGTTGAATTACTATGATCTTGGTTGTATGCAAGTTGGTTTAAAATCCTTCGAGATTTTTGTTGACTACTGGGTTTATATGGGCTCAAGTTTGAAAATTTGATCGTTTCGGCGATTGTTTTTGTACTTGTGCTCTTATAAATTGGTCGGTTCTGTGATAGCCTTTACCTTGACGCAACCTTACCCCTGCATACCCTGCTATTAGGCTAGACACACGCTTACTGCTATATTTCATTACTTATACTTCTACTATGCTTATACTACATTAAATGCAAGGTGGAAACTAGTGTTATCTGGACTATAGGGAGAGTGTTGTGTGTGTGACTTGGGTGTGTGGAGGGTGAGGGTTGTGTCAACCAAGTTGGAGTATATGACGATCCTAGGGCAAGTCTTGCCATGGGGTGCTACCTGGGCACCCTTGGAAATGGATACCTGTGGTGGGTAAATGGTATATGAGCTGGTCCTAGGTGTGAACCTATGATGGGAGGAGCCCGAGATGGAGGTGCTATGGTGGCATGGTAAATGGAAACCCTGATGAAGATATTCTGGCTTGGTCATCCCTAAGGACTTACTAGTACTTAGATTCACCGGGAAGCCATACGTACCACTCGCCCTATGTGGTGCGGGATGGCCAGACTACTTGGTAGGATATTGCCACTACTGCTAGGTTGTTAGCGGATAGTGTAAGGAGGTACGGGGCATGGAGGATTCCCCCACACCCTTCTGAGACTTCTTGGAGACCTTGTGGACCCAGCTCATGACTCACAGTTTCAGCCACCCCAGACTGGACTTGGGGTGTACCAGGGCTGAATGGTAGAGTGGCACTATTGTAGGCTAGCAAGCGGCCGAAATCAGCCCAGTTGACGATGGTCAGCGAAGAAGGCAGATCTTGTGGTTATGTAAAACCTCTGCAGAGTGTATGGTTGATCGATCGATACATGTGCTGACTTGTTGGCTGTGGACCTTTCCTGGGTTTCGCTTAAACTAGATAGTGAGATGAGTTCTTCTCTTCCTCCCCATGAGAGAGTGTCAGTCGTAGCCAGGGGCTACGGGCCTTGAGACAGTGCTGAGAGGGAGTTGGCCTATCGACTAAGCAATGGTATGGTGATGGTGTGGAGATGGTGGTATATCGATCCCTGGATTGAAATCTGGCTCTGGACGAGAATGGGGTGGAATGTGTATGGGGATGGTGTTAAAACTTGACCAACTATTATTGTATACTTAATATGCTAATGCATAGGAAACCCCAGCCTTATAGGCTCCTTTTGATTATATCCAACTTGCATCCAATTTCCACAAAGCAATGCTCATAGGGTGGGAGCGGCCAGTACAAATTGTACTGATAAATTTTGGCACATAGGTTCTGCTGAGGAGTATAGCTCCAAGGAGTTTGATGGTTGAGGGGTTTGTGCCTACGCTTGAGTTTGGCAATCTTATCTTCAAGCTGTTCTGAATGAATGCTACTTTTGATTCCGCCAATGCGGCAATGTAATAAATTATGTAATTACACACTATTTGTACTCTGATATTATCGTTGTATGGATGTGGTATTCGATTGGAAATTTGGGTAATATGATCTACAATGGTCTTATTACACTTTGACTCTATGGATTTCCCTTCATGGAAATTAGGTCGCTTTAGTTGGTATCAGAGTCATACTTGACCATAGGACGAAACCCTCAGAAATGGATGATAGAATAGGACATGAACAGCCCTTCTTTCAGTTATATACCGACCCTGCATTTACTTTTATGCAAGGCTTATCTATTATTAACCTGCTAATACCTGTTTCCTTAAAACCTGCAGATGGCAACGAACGTTGACTGGCCGCCTCTAGGACAACTACCTCTGGACCACGCCAAGCTTACCTTCGACCTATGTGAGCTCGGGGGTTTTGCACAAACCCTCTACCGAGTTCTTGTCACGATAGGAGTCCCTGATGAGCTTGTCAAGGTCACCTGCACCAGGAAGCCAGCTCAAGAAGGAGGAATCGAAGGACTGATTGTCACCTCAGTCAAGTTCCCAGCTAGCACTACCTTACCTTCTGTCCTAGCTTTCACTAAGTTGACTATAGAGGACATAGTCGAGGAGGGACTACAAGCGATCTCACACAAGACACTTCACAGAGTGATGAGGGACCACTACGAGCACCTGAAGACGATAGAGTTTCATCTACTTCCCTAGGCCCTTGACCTCAGCTTTACCCCTAGTGAGTAGAGTTTCACAGCCAGTAGGGTTATCTTTGCTGAGGAAGATAGATGCCTTCATGTCTCAGCTATCCACCTACTGGAGCAGGACAGGTACATGACCTAGCTAGAGCAGAGGAGACGTCAGGACCAGCCTTGTGAAGAAGTCCATAGAGCCGAGGTCGCAGACTTATAGGACAAAGCCACCAACCAAGGCAATAGGAACTGCTACCTCGATAGCAAGGTCTTGGAGTTGTAGAGAGAGTTGGATGACAAGAAGGCCAAGTTCAACCATAGAGGAGACAAAGAAAGGTCCAAGGGAATTGATATGCTGAAAATCCAATCTTGGAACAAGACCATGACTCAGGATTTAGAGGAGTTCAGGAAGAAGGCCATTCGCAACCAGGGTCACCTAATCAAGGCACTTAGGTAGAACGAGTACCTATAGGACAAGTGTGAGAGGACATGGCAGGCTTGGCAGAAGTCTGATAGGAAGCGCCTTAGGGAGATGAAGGGTATGTGGGATCAGCTACCCAAGGAGATTCATAGCAAGACAAAGCCTAGGATAGAGGAGTTTTAGTTAGCCCCGACTCGCCTCAACCTAGATGCCTGCCCTACCCTACCTAGAGCCAAGCCTACTAAGGAGCTCGCTGAGGCCTTGAAGTACGTGTCCCGACTTCACAAGTCTGACGAGGAGATTGAGATCGAGAACAGTCATATCCTAGCTGCGGTGTACGAGTTAGAGTAGATGACCCTGCGTGGTCATGAGTCATGTCAGTGGCTTCCATAACTTGTACCCCATGATGTACACCTTATGAGATGAAATATGAGACACTATGCATAGTACGATTCTCGCAAGTCTTCAAGTGTAGCTACTGGAGAGGATGCTATGTAATAAAACCCATGTAATGAATGTTTTGGATCTTATTGCATCTTATGGATCTTATTGCTTCTTTGTAATGAGTGTTGGATAGTATAAATGTTTTTCTTTAAATCGTCAAAATCATCTAATCATACTAAATTATAAGCACTTATGGCACAAACACTAAGATTCCTATGATTCGTGTTGTAGATGCCGAACCGCCGATCTAATTGTCTAATGAACCGTGGACGTGCGCCCACCCTCGAACCAGTCGAACCAAATGGGGGACATGGTGGCAACAACCGTGGCCATGGCCACGGATGTGGACGTGGAGGGATACCCTTCAACCTAGAGAATACCCCGCCGCTTGATGAGGAGAACATTCCACCACCACCACCACCGACCCTGGTAGAGGTGATGGCACAACAGACCCAGCTTCTCGTAGCTCTAGTTAATGGAGCAAACCGTCGCCAGGGAGGTTAGCCGAATGACTTCCAAAGGAAGCTAGAAGGATTTCTGAAGCCAAGGCCACCTACCTATGATGGCACTGACCCTGACCCGCTTATAGCTGATGACTAGCTCAAGGAGTTGGAGAAGAAGCTTGACCTCACTACTTTCACTAACAATGAGTGTGTCGGAGCTTCCACACACTAGCTCACAGGTGCAGCACGTGCCTGGTAGGACAGTTTTAGTGATTCCCATGAGGACCCTGCCAACATCTCATGGGAAGAGTTCGCCGAAGCATTCACTGAGTATCACATTCCCAAGGGTATCATGGAGGCCAAAGCCGAGGAGGTCCACAACATCAAGATGGGAAAGGACAGGGTGACAGAGTAAACTACTCATTTCACCAATCTTCTGCGCTATGCACCTTCCTATGTTGTGAACTCTGAGAAGGAGAAGATGTACTATTACCGCAAGGGACTTAACCCGCACATCAAGCTAAAGATTGGCGGTATTGAGAGTAACATGCTACGTGCGCTGGTGGATCACTGCATCCAGATTGAGAAAGACCGTGCTGAAGCTAGAGAGGAGTACAGGGAGAGGAAGCATAAGCCTGAGGAGTCCTTTCGTGGCCATGATTGCAAGAGGTTCCACAGAGATGCACCATCTAGGGAACGCTCTCGCCACAATAGGGATGACAACCCTAGATCGAGTAGGGGTAGTGGAGGCTACATCACCAAATACTCCCGCCCTGCTTAGGATCGTTACACCCGGGACTGTTATGCTCAAGACCACAATGCTTAGGACCATTTCAACTGTTCCTGCTCTATGAATGAACGCCCAGCATAGAACCGCTCCACACCAAGCACTAGAAACTAGAAGGCACCCACGCCAACCCCTATAGGCGGTGTGCCTTTCACCTGCTTCGCTTGTGGCCAACCGGGTCACAAAGCCACTGAGTGCCCTCATAACTCAGCCGCTCAGAAGTCTCAGTTAAAGGGGTCTGCTACTCATGGACATCTCAACCATCTGGACGCCGAGGAAGCATAGGCTGCCCCTGACGTGGTGTATGGTATGTTTTTAGTTAATGGCAATACTGCATTAGTTCTATTTGACTCTAGAGCAACTTGCTCTTACATATAATCCAAGTTTGCACGAGAGCATGACCTGCCTGTATCCCCATGTGAAAAGCCTATCATCACCAGTTCACCTTTAGGAGACCTAAAGTGCACCCACATCTATAAGGGAGTGAGTCTTACCATTGAGGGTATTACCTTTAAAGCCGACCTAACCCTGTTACCTTCCACAAACCTAGATGTCATCTTAGGTATGGATTGGCTGACTATTCACCGAGGTATCATATCATATTCACCTAGATATGTCCAAGTGACCCACCCATCAGGCCAAGTTATTAGATGTGAACCCCAGTCTGGAAAGTCCACCTCTATCCTATGTGCCCTTAAAGCGAGTTTAGAATCACAAAAAGAGGAGAAGACAGTTCATGATGTGCCTATGGTCAGAGACTATCCCGATGTATTCCCTGAAGAATTACCGGGTATGCCACTAGACCATGATGTAGAGTTCATCATTGATCTTTTGCCGGGAACAGGACCCATTGCTAAGAGACCCTATCGCATGTCAGTTGATGAACTGGCCGAGCTCAAGAAATAGCTTGATGAGCTCATCTCGAAGGGATATGTCAGACCTAGTGCTTCACCCTGGGGACCTCCTGTTCTGTTTGTTAAGAAGAAGGATGGCTCAATGAGAATGTGCATTGATTACTGGAACTTGAACGCAGTCACCATCAAGAACAAGTACCCTCTGCCAAGAATCAATGATCTGCTTGATTAGCTTCGAGGTGCCAAGTATTTCTCCAAGATCGATCTAAGATCTGGCTATCATCAGATGAAGATTCGAGAGAGTGACATCCCCAAGACAACTTTTGTGACTAGGTATGGGCAGTTTGAGTTCACCATGGTGTCCTTTGGACTCACGAATGCTCCCGCATACTTCATGAACATGATGAATAAGGTTTTCATGGATGATTTGGATAAGTTCGTGGTAGTATTCATTGATGACATCTGTAACAACCCAAAAATCCATACACCAAAAATACCAACTACAAAATTTTTCTTAAAAACTCCCATGTGTTGATGAGTGTCATGTATAGAAACCCAACCTAAGAGATGCATTAGGTCTAACCCCAACCCAAGTCAACACATAAGCATGGCATAACTCTTGGCATAAACATGTGATTAAGTTCCCTAGATAAATGAACCTTGCATGCATATTAATACCACTTGTGAGTTGGATTCTTCTTTTGCCTTATGTTATGCTAATTAAAAAAATAACCAAACAACTATTAAGCTTGCTAATTAATCCTTTGATGAGCAAATGCCTTAAGCAAACAAATAAAGAACAAAAGAATAGGAAAAAGAGAGATGAAGAGAGAGGGCCTCATAGCCTAAGCAACCGATCGGCCCAGCCTGCCTTTTTCCACCAGCCGGCCCAGCTCGCCCTCCTGGCTTCGCTGGCCCACACGTAGCCGCAAGTAGGCCTAGCCTGACCACGCATGGCCCACGCAGCCAGCCCACATGCCACCACACCATTGTTTTCCCCTGCTTCGCTGACGGATGGACCCCTGATGTCATCCCTTCCCCTTTGGCCCCCTCTATTTCACGAAGATAGAGCACGGATGGGATCCCATACCGCTCCCTCGCCTCTCCACCATCCAAGCGTGGGCGGTTAGTAGCGGATGGACAAATCACTGCCACGTATGATCCGAGCCTCACCTTTCCTAGCTGGCGCCCGACAGGAGCACACCCCGTGCGTGCTCACGCGAACGGCACCCATGCCATACCCACGTTCTCACCATCATCTTGTTCCTCGCGTGTCGCTACCGTTTCTCTTCTTCGCGCCTATGGAAACGACCACGACTTTGACCACTGGACCCTACTAAGCAGACGAAAGCGACACCAGGAGCACCGAGAACCCCTTGATCGCCTTCCTCGATCACCAGCCATTCACCGGCCAAGCTGTGTTGCCGCCGCCTATAAAAGCCATTCCCCCCAAAGCCCTAGCCTTCCCTATTCCCTTACGCCACCGCTGGGGCTTTGCGCTCCACCTACCATGCTAAGTCGAGAGAGGAGAGGGCCAAGGAGGAGAGCGGGTGGAGAAGAGTGGGAGGGGGTGCAGAGGAGTTGCCGGAGCCGCGTCCTCATGCCGTACGACTACTTCGCCTACACCGCAGCCTCGCCGTCATGCTATGCTACGCCGAGCCCTGCATCACCTGCTACGCAGGGTGAGCCACCACCGCGCCCTTCTTCCCAAATTCTAGCTAGCCTTGCCATGGATGCCATCGTGCCCCGCACCGGGAGCGACGCTGCGTCAAAGCTTCTCCGCTCTAGGACACACATGTGCACTCACATAGACGGCCTAGCCAAGCCAACTAGACCACGGTGTCAGGAGGACACCGGATCTACCGCCACCCTAAATGCCTTGACTGCCATGACCTTCGTCCGTGTGGCTGCCGTGTTCGTCGGAGCCACCCTGTGCCTCTACCGTGGTTGAGCGCCGCCGTGCCTTATGGTCATAGCTGGCAAGCCAAGAGACTACCTCGTTGTGACACTCGACCGACTCAAGCCCCATATGGAAACCATAGACAGATTTTGGCCCTCGCCGACAGCCACCGCCGCAGTAACGCCACCGCCGTAGCGGCCACCCATCTGTGGGCTACTCGGGAATGCCCCGTTGCCCTAGCAGCCTTTGCTATGGACCCATGACGCTGATGCACCCCTCGGCAGTGGGCATGGACCCCTGGTTGAGCCCTGTGCTCATTCTCATCGCCAGTGAATGGCACTGCTATACGCCGGTAATGAGTTGGAAGATCGGGATGGAGGAGATGGACATAGACCATGTGTACCGAGCCGCTGCACCCTGGTACCCACTGCTGCTATCCATTGTGCGCCGCACACATGAACTAGAGCCCCACCTGGAGACCGCCCCATGGACCTGATGTGAACCATGAAGAGGAGGATGGATAGACAGGATCCATCGTGGACCATGTTGTGGTCTATGGATCAATCACACTGGTCCACTGTGAACCAGCCGGGACGGCGAGTCCATGAGCCGAAGCCCATTGGACACCCGTTCGTAGACACGTGGCAGGCTAAGCCTGGCCCAAATCCAGCCCTATCCAAGCCCACCAAAGCCCAGTCGAGACCCAACCTGGTTGACCGTTGATCGGTCAACGTGGATGGTTGACCTGGCCCCACATGTCTACGACACAGAGACTCTGGACCCACATGTTAGTAGGTGACGTCATGCTGACATCACGATGACATCATCTACTGACGTCAGCAGCCCTGGCCCCACATGTCAGTGACCCTGACCTGTTGACCGTTGACTCACCCATTGACTTGATGTTCACTCTGACCGGACCCACAGGTCAGTGACCTAAGAGACCCTAGCCCCAGCTATCGGAACGGATGACGTTGATGACATCATGCTGATGTCACGCTGACATCAGCAGGACCCCACCTATCAGCTCAGAATCAAGATGATGACATCATGCTGACATCAGCATGTCACGTGGACCAGTCACAGCGTGACACATGTCAGCCCAGGATTAATTCAGCCTTTTTTCCATTTTCAGAGATGATTTAAACTTCAGAAATTCATAACTAATTCATACGACCTTAGAAAAATACAAAACTAGGACCAAAATTCATCTAAAATCGAGCTTTACACAATGAACCCATGTTTGAGTGCATTTGGCTCTTGTGAATTTTCATTGCTTCTTTATGCTATTCTATAGACGTCGCTAACGCGACTATAATATGATCGTTGCAGACTCGGAGGAGAACCAGACAGACGAGGATCATGAGTACCATGAGGAGAACGGAGATGACTACACTGAAGGTGCCACCTCCCACCCAATCTCGTAGCACCTATTACGCATGGCTAATATAGAACTGCTATTGCTTTACTTACTGTCATAATCATACAATGATAGGACTTGCATGGTAGTATGCTTACTTGATGGCCTTTACCTTGATGCAACCTTACCCCTGCATACCCTGCTATTATGCTAGACACACGCTTACTACTATATTTCATTGCTTACACTTCTACTATGCTTTTACTACATTAATGCATGGTGGAAACTGGGGTTATCTAGGTTATGGGGAGAGTGTTGCGTGTGTGACTTGGGTGTGTGGAGGGTGAGGGTTGTGTCAACCAAGTTGGAGTATACAATGAGCCTGAGGCAAGTCTTGCCATGGAGTGCTACCTAGGCACCCCTAGAATGGATACCTGTGGTGGGTAAATGGTATATAAGGTGGTCCTAGGTGTGAACCTGTGATGGGAGGAGCCCAGGGTGGAGGTGTTGTGGTGGCATAGTAAATAGGAACCCTGATGAAGACACTCTAGCTTGGTCATCCCTAAGGACTTACTAGTACTCAGATTCTCTAGGAAGCCTTACGTACCACTCACCCTATATGGTGCGGGATGGCCGGACTACTTGGTAGGATATTGCCACTACTGCTAGGTTGATAGCAGACAGTGTAAGGAGGTACGGGGCACGGAGGATTTCCCCCACACCCTTCCGAGACTTCATGGAGACCTTGTGGACCTGGCTCATGACTCATAGTTTCAGCCACCCCAGACTAGACTTGGGGTGTACCAGGGCTGAATGGTAGGGTGGCATTATCCTAGGCTAGCAAGTGGCCGGAATTAGCCTAGTTGACGACGGTCAGCAAAGAAGGCAGATCTTGTAGTTATGTAAAACCTCTACAGAGTGTTTGGTTGATCGATCGATACATATGCCAACTTGTCGGTTATGGACCTTTCCTGGGTTTCACTTAAACTAGATAGTGAGATGAGTCCTTCTCTTCTTACCCGTGAGAGAGTGTCGGACGTAGCCAGGGGCTACGGGCCTTGAGATAGTGCTAAGAGGGAGTTGGCCTATCGACTAAGAGATGGTATGGTGATGATGTGGATGGTGGTATATCGATCCTAGGATTGAAACCTGGCTCTAGAAAGGGAATGGGGTGGAATGTGTGTGGGAATGGTGTTAAAACTTGACCAACTATTATTATATACTTAATATGCTAAAACATAGGAAACCCCAGCCTTATAGGTTCCTTTTGAATATATCCATCTTGCATCCAATTTCCACAAAGCAATGCTCATAGGGAGGGAGTGGCCAGTACAAATCGTACTGATAAATTTTGGCACACAGGTTCTGCTGAGGAGTATAGCTCCGAGGAGTTTGACGGTTGAGGGGTTCATGCCTACGCTCGAGTTTGGCGATCTTATCTTCAAGCTGTTCTGAATGAATGCTACTTTTGATTCCGCCAATGCAGCGATGTAATAAATTATGTAATTCCACACTATTTGTACTATGATATTATCATTGTATGGATGTGGTATTCGACTGGAAATTTGGGTAATATGATCTACAACGGTCTTATTACACTTCAACTCTATGGATTTCCCTTCGTGGAAATCAGGTCGCTTTAGTTGGTATCAGAGCCACACTTGACCATAGGATGAAACCCTCAGAAATGGATGATAGAATAGGAAGTGAACAACCCTTCTTTCAGTTATATACCGACCCTGCATTTACTTTTATGCAAGTCTTATCTATTATTGACCTGCTAACACCTGTTCCTTAAAACATGCAGATGGCAACGAATGTCGACTGGCCGCCTCTAGGACCGCTACCTCTGGACCACGCCAAGCTTACCTTTGACCAACATGAGCTCGAGGGTTTTGCATAGACCCTCTGCCGAGTTCTCATCATGTTAGGAGTCCCTGACGAGCTTGTCAAGGTCACCTGCACCGGGAAGCCAGCTTAGGAAGGAGGAATCGAAGGACCGGTTGTCACTTTAGTCGAGTTCCTAGCTAGCACTACCTTACCTTCTGTCCCAACCTTCACCGAGTTGACTATAGAGGACATAGTCGAGGAGGGATTACGAGCTGTCTCACACAAGGCACTTCATAGAGTGATGAGGGACCACTACGAGCACCTGAAGACGATAGAGTTCCATCTACTTCCCTAGGCCCTCGACCTTAGCCTTACCCCTAGTGAGCAGAGTTTCGCAGCCGGCAGAGTTATCTTTGCCGAGGAGGATAGATGCCTTCGTGTCTCGGCTATCCACCTACTAGAGCAGGACAGGTACGTGACCCAGCTGGAGCAGAGGAGACGTCAGGACTAGGCCCTTCTATGGGAGTACCAGGAGCGAGACTCGCAGGGAGCACAGGAGCGAGCTAGTCTACTTGAGACAATTGCCAACCTATAGGACAAGCTCAACCGTCGTGAAGAAGTCCACAGAGCCAAGGTCGCAGACTTATAGGACAAAGCCACCGACCTTGGCAATAGGAACTGCTACCTCGACAGCAAGGTCTTAGAGTTGCAGAGAGAGTTGGACGATAGGAAGGCTGAGTTCAACCGTAGAGGAGATAGAGAAAGGTCCAAGGGGATTGATATGCTTAAAATCTAATCTCAGAACAAGACCATGACTCAAGAGCTAGAGGAGTTTAGGAAGAAGGCCGTTCGTAACCAGGGTCACCTAATCAAGGCACTCAGGCAGAACGAGTACCTTCAGGACAAGTGTGAGAGGACTTGGTAGGCTTGGCAGAAGTCTGACAGGAAGCGCCTCAGGGAGATGAAGAGTATGTGGGATTAGCTACCCAAGGAGATTCATAGCAAGACGAAGCCTAGGATGGAGGAGTTTGAGTTAGCCCTGACTCACCTCAACCTAGACGCCTGCCCTACCCTACCTAGAGCCAAGTCTACTGAGGAGCTCGCCGAGGCCTTGAAGTACGTGTCCCGACTTCACAAGTTTGACGAGGAGATCGAGATAGAGAACAGTCATATCCCAGCGGCAGTGTACGAGTTAGAGTAGATGACCCTGTGTGGTCATGAGTCATGTTAGTGGCTTCCATAAGTTGTACCCCATGATGTACCCCTTATGAGATGTAATATGAGACACTATGCATAGTACAATCCCACGAGTCTCCAAGTGTAGCTACTGGAGATGATGCTATGTTATAATACCCATGTAATGAATGTTTTGGATCTTGTTGCATCTCATGGATCTTATTGCTTCTTTGTAATGAGTGTTGGATAGAATAAATGCTTTTCTTTAAATCATCAAAATCATGTAATCATACTAAATTATAAGCACTTGTGGCACAAACACTAAGATTCCTATGATTTGTGTTGCAGATGCCAAACCACCGATCTAATCGTCTAATGAACCGTGGATGTGCGCCCACCCCCGAACCAGTCGAACCAAATGGGGGGCATGGTGGCAACAACCATGGCCGTGGCCGTGGCCGTGGACATGGAGGGATACCCTTCAGCCTAGAGAATACCCCGCCACCTGAGGAGAACATTCTGCCACCACCACCACTGACCCTAGCAGAGGTGATGGCGCAACAGACCCAACTTCTTATAGCTCTTGTTAATGGAGCAAACCGTCACTAGGGAGGTCAGCAGAATGACTTCCAAAAGAAGCTAGAAGGATTTCTGAAGCTAAGGCCACCTACCTATGATGGCACTGACCCGGACCCACTTGTGGCCAATGACTGGCTCAATGAGATGGAGAAGAATCTTGACCTCACTACTTTCACCGATGATGAGTGTGTTGGAGCTACCACACACCAGCTCATAGGTGCAGCACGCGCCTAGTGGGATAGTTTCAGTGATTCCCATGAGGACCCTGCCAACATCTTATGGGATGAGTTCGCCGAAGCATTCACTGAGTATCACATTCCCAAGGGTATCATGGAGGCCAAAGCTGAGGAGTTCTGCAACATCAAGATGGGAAAGGATAGGGTGACTGAGTACACTACTCATTTCACCAATGTTCTTTGCTATGCACCTTCCTATGTTGTGAACTCTAAGAAGGAGAAGTTGTACTATTACCGCAAGGGACTTAACCCGCACATCAAGCTAAAGTTTGGCGGTATTGAGAGTAGCACGCTGCGTGCGCTGGTGGATCGCTGCATCTAGATTGAGAAAAGACCATGCTAAAGCTGGAGAGGAGTATAGGGAGAGGAAGTGTAAGCCTGAGGAGTCCTTCCATGGCCATGATCGCAAGAGGTTCCGTAGAGATGCACCATCTAGGGAACGCTCTCGCCACAACAGGGATGACAACCCTGGATTGAGTAGGGGTAGTGGAGGCTACACCACCAAATACTCCCACCCTGCTCAGGATCGTTACACCTAGGACCATTATGCTCAGGACCGCAACACTCAGGACTGTTTCAACCGTTTCCGCTCTATGAATGAATGCCCAGCACAGAACTGCTCTGCACCAAGCATTGGAAACTGGAAGGCAACTGTGCCAACCCCTACAGGCGGTACGCCTTTCACTTATTTCGCTTGTGGCCAACTAGGTCACAAAGCCGCTGAGTGCCCATAGAACTCAGCTACTCAGAAGTCTTAGTTCAAGGGATCTGCTACCCGAGGACATCTCAACCATCTAGATGCCGAGGAAGCACAGGCTACCCCTAACGTGGTGTACGGTATGTTTTTAGTTAATGGCAATACCGCATCAGTTCTATTTGACTCTGGAGCAACTTGTTCTTACATATCATTCAAGTTTGCACGAGAGCATGACCTGCCTGTAACCCCACATGGAAAGCCTATCATCACCAGCTCACCTTTAGGAGACCTAGAGTGCACCCACATCTATAAGGGAGTGAGTCTTGCCATTGAGGGTCTTACCTTTAAAGCCGACCTAACCCTGTTACCTTCCATGAACCTAGATGTCATCTTAGGCATGGATTGGCTAACCATTCACCGAGGTATTATATCATGTTCACCTAGATACGTCCAAGTGACCCACCCATCAGGCCAAGTTATTAGATGTGAACCCTAGTCTGGAAAGTCCACCTCCATCCTATGTGCCCTTAAAGCAAGTTCAGAATCACAGAAGGAGGAGAAGATAGTTCATGATGTGCCTGTGGTCAGAGACTACACCGATGTATTCAATAAAGAATTACCGGGTATGGCACCAGACTGTGATGTAGAGTTCATCATTGATCTTTTGCCGAGGATAGGACCCATTGCCAAGAGACCCTATCGCATGTCAGTTGATGAACTGGCCGAGCTCAAGAAACAGCTTGATGAGCTCATCTCGAAGGGATATATCAGACCCAGTGCTTCACCCTAGGGGTCCCCTGTTCTGTTTGTTAAGAAGAAGGATGGTTCAATGAGAATGTGCATTGATTACCGGAACTTGAACACAGTCACCATCAAGAACAAGTACCCCCTACCAAGGATTGATGATCTGCTTGATCAGCTTTGAGGTGCCAAGTATTTCTCCAAGATTGATCTCAGATCTGGCTATCATCAGATGAAGATTCGAGACAGTGACATTCCGAAGACAGCTTTTGTTACTAGGTATGGGCAGTTTGAGTTCACCGTGGTGTCCTTGGGACTCACGAATGCTCCCGCATACTTCATGAACATGATGAATAAGGTTTTCATGAATGAACAGGATAAGTTCGTGGTAGTATTCATTAATGACATCCTTGTCTATTCACCCACCGCTGAAGAACACGAACATCATCTAAGAACTATGCTTGAGAAACTAGCCCAACATCAGCTCTACGCAAAGTTTAGCAAGTGCGAATTTTGGCTACAGGAAGTTGCCTTCCTAGGCCATGTACTATCAGTTAAAGGTGTCGCAGTTGACCCAACCAAGATTGAAGCTGTGAAAGAGTGGGATCAACCCCGTAATGTGATAGAAGTCAGAAGCTTCTTGGGATTGGCTAGATATTATCGCTGATTCATTGAGAACTTCTCCAAGATAGCTCATCCAATGACCAACCTTCTGAAGAAGACTAAGGAGTTTGAATGGACTCCCTAGTGCGAACAAAGCTTCCAGGAATTGAAACAGAAGCTTACCACAACTCATGTGCTAGCATTGCCTGATATCAGCAAAGATTTCATAGTCTACTGTGATGCATCCCATCAAGGACTTGGTTGTGTACTGATGCAAGATGGAAGAGTGATAGCATATGCGTCTCGATAGTTGAAAGAACACGAGAACCGTTACCCTACTCATGATCTTGAGTTAGCAGCAGTTGTGCATGCCTTAAAGATCTAGAGACACTACTTGATAGGCAACAAGTGTGATATCTACACTAATCACAAGAGCTTGAAGTACTTTTTCACTCAAGAAGATTTGAATATGAGGCAACGCCGATGGCTAGAGTTGATCAAGGACTATGACCTAGAAATTCACTATCATCCGGGAAAGGTTAATGTAGTCGCAGATGCTCTCAGTCGCAAGAGTTACTATCACACCTTGATCACTGAATCCGTACCACCTGAGCTCAAGGAAGAGATTAAAGACTTCCAACTTGAGATACTACCGCATGACTTGTTGAATGAGCTCCGCATACAGTATGATCTCACAGATCGCATCCGTCAAGCTCAGAAAAAGTTGTGAAGAGATCAAATATCTCTATGGTCTGATGAAACTAGGCTACAAGACCAACCACCAGGAAGATGAACAAGGAACCATCTGGTTCAAGAACATAATATGTGTTCCATCTGACCCAGCACTACAGGAGGAAATTCTATCTGAAGCCCATGATTCTAAGTATTGTATTCACCCTAGAAATTCAAAGATGTATCAAGACTTGAAGAAACACTTTTGGTGGAAAGGCATGAAGATAGACATTGTGGGACATGTGGCACGATGTGACACCTATAATAGAGTCAAGGCTGAACATCAAAGGCCTGCAGGATTGCTAAAGCCTCTTGACGTTCCCGAGTGGAAATGGGAGAGCATATCCATGGATTTCATAGTTGGATTACCCTGTTCATAGAAAGGCAATGATTCCATCTGGGTGATTGTTGATCGTTTGACCAAGGTTTCTCACTTTGTACCAGTTAAGACCAAGATCGATGCTGAAAAATTAGCAGATCTATATGTTGAGCATATTCTCAGACTGCATGGAGCTCCCTCTAGTATTGTATCTGATCGTGGTCCTCAATTTGTGTCCCGATTCTAGGAAGCCTTGCACAAGTCCATTAGAACCAAACTTGATTTTAGTACCGCTTATCACCCACAGACAGATGGGCAGACAGAACGAGTAAAACAGATCCTACAAGACATGCTTCACACTAGTGTACTAAATTATGGCTTTGATTGGGAGAAATGCCTACCCTATGCACAGTTCTCTTACAACAACAACTACCAAGCCAGTATCAATATGTCACCATTTGAAGCTCTATATGGCAGACCTTGTAAGACACCTTTAATGTGGTCCCAACTAGGAGAAAGATCATTCTTTGACTCCGCCAAGATTCAAGATGCCGAAGAAGGAGTTGCTCAAGTGAAGGAGAACTTGAGAATTGCCCAAAGTCGATACAAGAGCTATGCTGACAAAAGAAGAAGAGAACTTGAGTTCAATGTGGGAGACTTCATCTATCTCAAGGTATCCCCGCTATGTGGAACTGTTAGATTCCATGTGAAAGGAAAGCTAGCCCCTAGATTTGTTGGGCCATACAAGATACGCAAGAGAATTGGAAAACTCGCTTACAAACTTGAGCTAGCTGAGGAATTGGCGGGTGTACATCCTGTATTCCATGTCTCATAGCTACGCAAGTGTTTGAGAGTGCCCGATGAAGTAGTTCCAACTGATACACTTGACATTCAAGATACACTTGAGTATAAAGAACATCCTATCAGAATTCTAGGGAGAGACACCAAGGAGACCCGAAGCAAAACTATTCCTATGTGCAAGATCCAATGGAGCAACCACACTGAGAGAGAAGCAACATAGGAGAAAGAGTCTGATCTCCGACTAAACTATCCTTATCTTTTCGAAGGGTACGTACAGTTTTAATCTCGAGGACGAGATTCTGTTAAGGGGGTAGGACTGTAACAACCCAAAAATCCATACACCAAAAATACCAACTACAAATTTTTTCTTAAAAACTCCCATGTGTTGATGAGTGTCATGTATAGAAACCCAACCTAAGAGATGCATTAGGTCTAACCCCAACCCAAGTCAACACATAAGCATGGCATAACTCTTGGCATAAACATGTGATTAAGTTCCCTTGATAAATGAACCTTGCATTCATATTAATACCACTTGTGAGTTGGATTCTTCTTTTGCCTTATGTTATGCTAATTAAAAAAAATCACCAAACAACTATTAAGCTTGCTAATTAATCCTTTGATGAGCAAATGCCTGAAGCAAACAAATAAAGAACAAAAGAAAAGGAAAAAGAGAGATGAAGAGAGAGGACCTCGTAGCCCAATCAACCGATCGGCCCAGTCTGCCTTTTTCCACCAGCCAGCCTAGCTCACCCTCCTGGCTTCGCTGGCCCATGCGTAGCCGCAAGAAGGCCTGGCCTGACCGTGCACGGCCCATGCAGCCAGCCCGCATGCCACCATGCCATCGTTTTCCCCTGCTTCGCTGATGGATGGACCCTTGATGTCATCCCTTCCCCTTTGGTCCCCTCTATTTCATGAAGACAGAGCACAGATGGGATCCCATGCCGCTCCCTCGCCTCTCCGCCATCCAAGTGTGGGCGGTTAGTAGCAGATGGACGGATTGAAACATCCTCAATTTTACACGAAGGGAAAATCCACAGAATGAATTATAATATGATAAAACCAAGAACTGATTCCATCATATTATCATATTTTAGTCGATGTCACAGTCATACATTGTAAGACTACAAGAATACAAGATATTACATCACTAGGGAACACACCTATTACAGAGTTAATCTAGCAGAAGACTACCGAGTGAAGGCTCCTCCTTCACGGGCATCATCAGAGTTGATGTAGTGCAGCGTAGATTCCATCTCCGAACCAAACTTGAGTGTAGGCACGAGACCTCCTAATCCTTCTAAAGTCTGCATCTCTGAGAAGCAGGAAATCTGCACACCGCCAGGTGTGTGCAGGCCATGGTCAGCACCGATAAGCTTTAGTGGAAAAGATAAACAAGGGATCTAGCGATCCTAATATTTGGCTATGGTTTGCATCCTTAGCGCTTGAGAAGTTATAACATTAGTAATATAGTAATAATATCTAGTTTTTAACACATTCACCACCACACCATCCATATCCATCCCCCAACCATCCATCCCAAACCATCTCCACACCACCACACCAAATCTCATCTCACACACTCGGGTCGACAGGCCAACTCCCTCTTGGCCTTGTCTCAACGGCCCATAGCCCCCAAGGCTCACGACCGGAAAATACCCCAACCCTAGAGGGAGGAAAGAAGGACTCGTCTCCTATCTAGTTTAAGTGAAACCTAGGAAAGGTCCGTAGCAGACAAGTCGACATATGTATCGATCAATCAACCAAACACTCTGCAGAGGTTTTACATACCCACAAGATAGCCATCCTCGACGGTGCCCCATCTAGGAAGATTCTGGCCGCTTGCTAGCCTAGAACGATGCCACCCTACCTCTCAGCCAGGAACATCCCAAGTCTAGTTTGGGATGGCTGATACTGTGAGTCATAGACAGAGCCGGGGCCCACCGGATGTCAAGAGCCGGGTCCACAAGGCCTCCTAAAGTCTTGGAAGGGTGTGGGGGAAACCATGTGCCCCGTACCTCCTTGCACATGTTTGCCTAGCAGTAGTGGCATCGCTCTACCAAGTAGTCCGGCCGTCCCGCACCATATAGGGTGAGTGGGATGTAAAGGATTCCCGGTGAGTCTGAGTACTAGTAAGTCCTTAGTGATTGACCAAGCCAGAATGTCTTCATCAGGGTTTCCATTTTACGTGCCACCACAGCACCTCTACCCCGGGCTCCACCTCTCCAAGGTTCACACCCAAGGCCACCTCCAATTATCATTTACCCGCTATGGCTAGCTACAAGTGGCTATGGTTGGCCAAAGACTGGCTATGGCTGGCTAGGCATGGCAGCGACTGACTAAGATGTGCCTACTGCTGTCAAACACCACAAGGGTTAGTGAAGAAGGCGTCCAACAAGACGGTGGGGTCTTCCTGTTGGTCTAAAGGAGAGGCAGGTCAGAGTGGTTGTTGGGGTGGTCGGGGTGGTCAGAGTGGTCGCCGAGGTGGTCAGAGTGATCGTGGAGGTGGTCGGAGTGGTCACCGAGGTGGTCAGAGTGATCACGGAGGTGGTCGGAGTGGTTGCCGAGGTGGTCGGAGTGATCGTGGAGGTGGTCGGAGTGGTCTCATTTTTGGCATGACATCAGCATGGCGTTATTAGAGGTAAACTGCGGCTGATAGGTGGGACCGGAGCTCTTAGGTCATTGTCATGTGGGTCCGGTCAATGGTCAATGCTGACTGGTCAATGGTCATCCGATTTGGGTTCCAACTAGGCTTTGGCGGGCCTGGATAGGGCTGGATTTGGGCCGGGCCGACCTGGACACGTGTCGGGCAGGTAGGCTATCCACGTGGTGCTATTGGGCTCTTGATGGGCTAGGTCTGGACTGTGCACATGGGAGCGGCTAACGGTGAACCGGCAGGCGTAGGTCCATGGATCGCGCACTGGGTCCATGGTGGACCGTGTCCAGTCCCCTTTTTCCCCTCACTGGTGCATGTGGATCAGGCTCACGTTGCTGCTTCACTTTGGGGCTTTGGTCTATGGCAAGCATGGCGGTGAGAGATGAATGGGGGCTAAACAGCTGCCTCGACTGCGGCATGCGTCTCATGGGTGAGCGACTTTGGCTTCCAGGCTTCGACGGTGCGGCAACTTAGCAAGGTAGGGTCTGGGGCTAGGGCTGCTCGCAATGCGTGCATCCGCGGCCAGGCGGAGGTGCGTAGCGACTGCGAGGTGGTGGCCAGGAGCTGTGAATGACAAGGCAGGTGGCCAGGCAAAAGGTGTGGCCTTGACCATGATCCCTGGGCGACAGCGATAGGGCAACGTGCTCATGCCGGTGGTCGGGCGGGTGGACTGCAAAGCAGTGGCCTAGCTGCTACCGTGCTGCGTGTGTGCACTGTGGGTTTGGCGTTCCGTGTTCTTTCGCTGGCTAGGTGAGGTCTAGGGGTTCTTGGCACTGAGCAGGATGATGGGGCTCAAGGGCACGGCGGGCAGAGCAGAGCCGAGTACCGCGGCACGTGCAGAGGCGTCGGGTCATGGGCGTGTGCAAGGCTATGCCTTGGCCGCGAGGGGGGCGAGGCAAGCACGGTGTGGAGGCGCTGAGGTCATGCGGCGGCCATGGGTGGCTACCGACATGGATGCGCTATGCGTGTATGGCCCCGGTGGTGTGTGGCTATGCCTATGCAGGTGCGACAGTCCATGGCCAGGGCGATCTTGCGCTCACACCGTGGCTCGATCGGCACGTGGGGCATAGGGGCATCATGGATACGTGGTGACCGGCTGTCGCAACACGATCAGAGCAGCGCGATGGCTGGACAAAGGAGAACGGCACAAAGGATGGGCAGGCCGGTGGTGAATTAGGAGATGCTCACCGGGGGCTTGTCGGCGGAATGTCGCGGGGTCCTCAAGCTCAGCCTTAGGTCCTAGGACGATGCTCGTCAGGCAGCCGAGGAGCACGGTGTCGCGGGCAGCGCCATGGCTTCGGCAGCAGCTCCAGTGGTCATTCCAGCAGCGTGGTGGGCGACGTTGTGGTGTCAGGATGCTGCATGGCATGGTGGTTGGGCGTGGCACGGTGTTGAGGCTAGACGCAACGTCGTGGTGAGGTCATAGAGCCATGGGCTTCGGTGATGATGAGGCCGAGCGTCGCGGTGGCGAGCAGCAGCTCCGCGCATGGCGAGGTGGCGTGGACACGGCGGCCAGCGTGGAGGGCAAGGGCGTGGACGGCAGCGACGGTGGCGCAGCTCGGCTAGACAGGGTCACTGGTGGTGTGTCCCTCTGCCATGGATGAGCAGAGAAGAGGGATAGAGAGAGGTGGCGGCGGTGGCTATGAAATGGAGGAGAAGGGGCAGTCGATTGTGGTGTCTTTATAGGGCGTGCGGCTAGGGCTCTGGTACTATGGATGGTGATCCTCGGTTTCCATGCAGAGAAGGGGCACATGGCTCGCATCGTGCGGCGTGCAACACAGGGCGGTGTCGAGCGCGAGCTTGCATGCGGTGCGCGTGCAGGGCGCGTGTGCCTGTGTCTAAGCGAGCGGCAGTGGCGTCTGGAGGCCAGGGCACGTGCGCCCTAGGGTTGGAGTGGGGGCTTCGGCTACTAGCCAGGCTAGGCCATGTAGTGGCAGCGGCCTGGTTGGGCCAAGGCGCTGGCGGGGCGGGCCAAAGGGAGGAGTGGTGAGCTAGGCCGAGGGCGAGCGGGCTGGCGGGGCAGGCTGGGCCACGGCTTTGAGTGGGAGAGGCTGGCTGGGCCTGCTGGCGCCAATTGGGCCAAGAGAAGGGGTGAGCAGGTTGGGCCTCCAACGCAAGTGGAAGAGGCCGGCTAAGGTGGTCACAGGCCGAGGAGGCGAGCTGGGCCGATTCTGTTGCTTGGGCTGGTTTGGCCATTTCCTTTTTCTCCTCCCTGTTCTATCCCTTTCTATTCCTATTTTCTACCTTCTAAATAAACCAAGGGCTTCTATGTGGGGTCCAGTCAAGGGTTGGCAATTCACGGGCATTGAGTTGATAAGGATAGTTGGTTGATTATAGAATTTAGGTCAAGGGGTTCATGAGAGATTCCAGAAGGAGTCAAAAGGATTCGCTACGGACTTGTGCTCTCCAACACAAAACCCTAAACCAAATAAGGAACTCTGGCAAGCTCCTACAAGCAACACTATATGTATGCAACAATTTATTTATAAATTGTTCTTTGTTTGATCTAGCATCTACATGCTTCACATATTGCAGGAAATTTTTTAAAAAGTTCATATTTTTGGCTTCTCCAAGAACCCGGGTTGTTACAGTCCACCCTCCTTATAGGAATCTCGTCCCCGAGATTAAGGTGTTGCTCGGTCGGTGATGAGGCGGGGTGCTGCCTTCGAAGTCCAAACTCCTATCATGTTGCTTCTTGATCAGGGTAGTTGTTCCATAGAACCTTGCAAAAGGAATTGTCGTCCTTTTGTTTTCTTCGATAACTCAATCCAAATTTGTACGGGGTGTCCAAGAATCTCTATAGGTTTTGTCTAGTCATATGGCGGTATTGGTTCATAGCCTACTGGGTTAGCCAGGGTCCTAGAGTCACATGTAAATAAAATAGCTTCTATATTCTTCACTCAAGCAATATAAACACCATAAGCATAAGAAGCAAAAGATCCAAGCACTCAAGCAGCATTACAACTCTTATATGCATAGTGTTGACTTAAGGCGACTCCTAAGCCTTTGGGTCTCACACATCTATCAATCTTGCATGGGCAACAAAGGGAATCATTTCCTAGTGGTCAACTTTTCAGATCGGGGATAGTCAGTTAATAGTAGAACTCAAGGTAGAGACAGGAAATCAAGTGTTAGTAGTTATGACTCTACTACAAATAGAATGTTTGGCTTCTAAACTAGCGTTTGGTACTAAAGGTCTCATCCGAAGGTCAAGTATGGCTCTGATACCAACTGAAACATCCTCAATTTTCCATGAAGGGAAAATCCACATAATGAATTATAATATGATAAAATCAAGAACTGATTCCATCATATTATAATATTTCAGTCGATGTCATAGTCATACATCCTAAGATTACAAGAATACAAGATATTACATCACTGGGGAACACACCTATTATAGAGTTAATCCAGCAGAAGACTATCGAGTGAAGGCTCCTCCTTCACAGGCATCATCAGAGTTGACGTAGTGCAGCGTAGATTCCATCTCCGAACCAAACTTCAGCATAGGCACGAGACCTCCTAATCCTTCTAAAGTCAGCATCTCTGAGAAGCAGGAAATCTGCACACCGCCAGGTGTGTGCAGGCCATGGTCAGCACCGATAAGCTTTAGTGGAAAAGATAAACAAGGGATCTGGCGATCCTAATATTTGGCTATGGTTTGCATCCTTAGCGCTTGAGAAGTTATAACATTAGTAATATAGTAATAATATCCAGTTTTTAACACATTCACCACCACACCATCCATATCCATCCCAAACCATCTCCACACCACCACACCACATCTCATCTCACACACTCAGGTCGACAGACCAACTCCCTCTCGGCCTTGTCTCAACGGCCCGCAGCCCCCAAGGCTCACGACCGGAAAATACCCCAACTCTAGAGGGAGGAAAGAAGGACTCGTCTCCTATCTAGTTTAAGCGAAACCCAGGAAAGGTCCATAGCCAACAAGTCGGCATATGTATCGATCGATCAACCAAACACTCTGCAGAGGTTTTACATACCCACAAGATAGCCATCCTCGACGGTGCCCCATCTAGGCAGATTCCGGCCGCTTGCTAGCCTAGAACGATGCCACCCTACCTCTCAGCCCTGGAACATCCCAAGTCTAGTCTGGGATGGTTGATACTGTGAGTCATAGACAGAGCCGGGGCCCACCGGATGTCAAGAGCCGGGTCCACAAGGCCTCCTGAAGTCTCGGAAGGGTGTGGGGGAAACCATGCGCCCCGTACCTCCTTACACATGTTCACCTAGCAATAGTGGCATCACTCTACCAAGTAGTCTGATCGTCTCGCACCATATAGGGTGAGTGGGATGTAAAGGATTCCCGGTGAGTCTGAGTACTAGTAAGTCCTTAGGGATTGACCAAGCCAGAATGTCTTCATTAGGGTTTCCATTTTATGTGCCACCACAGCACCTCTACCCCAGGCTCCACCTCTTCGAGGTTCACACCCAAGGCCACCTCCAATTACCATTTACCCGCCATAGGTATACCATATCCAAGTGCCCAGGTAGCACCACATGGCAAGACATGCCCCCAGGCTCATCGTTATTCTAGCTCGGTCGACACAACCCTCACTCTCCTCGCACCCAAGACACACGCAGCATGCTCACACACCACCAAGTCCGGCACCCATAGCCAAACCCTTCCCAGGGGGTTCACCACCAGCATCACATCCCCAATATAATGCGAAGTGGAGTTAATAATTAGTATAGTGGTGTAATATGCAAGCAAGCAGTCAAGTAAGCATACATAAGCGAGCGAATGCGCAAAGCAGGGTGACATGGTAGAGTGGGTTGCATTAGGGTAATAATGGCTCAGGTAGTAGCATGCATCAAAGTACTAGCAAAGGAATAATTATAAAGCGCTAGTAGTTCTAGATATTATGCAGTGTCTAATAGGATTCTCTAAAAGAGGGTGCTGCCATGGCACCTGCGATGTAGAGGTAGTAGTGGTACAATTCTCCATTTGTTGGTGTTCCATTAGCGGGGTCATCTCCTCCTGAGTCAACTCCAGTCCATAGTCCTTGTCATCGTTCCTGTTCTCTTGATCCGATCGCTAGCTACTCCGCGAAGCGACACGCAAAGCTAGAGAACACACAACACTCGAAAAGACAACAAGACACAGGAAGATCCAATAACACCAACGGCACACTAAAAGATTCATAGCTTAGCCCTCTCGGTGGTTGTCTGATTTCCTTGGGCCAAGAAACACAAGTGATGGTTTGCTTATGCACAAGCTTATGCCATGGCCAAGCCAGTATGGCTTTATGATAAATGGTGTAAGCTAGAGCTCATTCATAGCAAACATCACGGCTCGCTGTCTTTCCTTCCGGGCATCATGGAGATGACGAGAATCGGAAGATAGGCCCAACGAAGGAAGAACGACGTGGTTCAGCTCTTATAACCTTATCCCGCAAGTCAACGAATAACACTATTGTGACTTGGCTCCAATGTACTTTGGCTCACCCGCTATGGTAGGAAGCGGTAGCGCAAACAGGTTGGGCAGCGATGGGTCCTCGTGATCCATACGACACATCAACGTTGGGAGCCGAGGAGACAGTCGTTCAACACGACAAAAGCAGCGGGGTTAGCTAGGCACGTCCATGTTATGTTCCCAGACACATCTTTAGGGAAGATGGTTTTAGATGGTTGATTGGGTCAACACGCATGGGTCCGAGGTACGACATAGACCATAGCTTTGCTAACAAAAAGGGAATAGTCTGGTCTTTGATCCAATCGTCACAGGCAAGACGAGATCGAACAGAGCAGGCTATCGGGGCAATAAGAGTAAGAACAACCAAGAGCAAGGTCCACTTCTTCTAACGTACACGCTACGACAAAGACGGGGCATCGAAAGGAGCGACACTCAAGAACACCAAGTGCATAAGCCACTCATAGGGTACCCGACCTGGGTGCACTGGCACTGAGATATCTCTTAGATTCAAAGTGGTGCGGTTGTCACCGTGAGAATCAGAGAAACATGATGGTCAAATGGGGTACAAGCATACAAGGGCTTGGGCACGAAGAAGCAACCAAAAGCGAAAGAGAGGCGTAGCTCCATGGTTATGGCTAGGTGGACTCACAGCCACAAGCTATATCAACACGTTTTCGCATCCATCGTTCCATGATTGTTATCTCCTAGGTCATCTCCCATAGGACTTGGTCGTTGGTGGGCTCAAGGTGTGTGGGTGATATCTGCATCGATGTTAGTATTGACATCGAATCCATCACGACCATGTTCTAGGGTCGAAGACAGGAGCTAGCACTCTTGGTACTATGAAGTCAACTAAAAGCGAGGGGTCGAGTTACACTTGGCATCATGGTCATGGGGAGATAGATCCCACATTCATAACGTCCGAACGAGGTACGATCCCTCAGCTGGCTCAAAGGCTCGGCACATAGGCAACAACATAGCGATAAGAACCAAACACGGCCAAAAGATGCAACAACTCGACACGACTGCGGAGTAGCACATTCCATAGCGATGGGGATGGGTAGACCTACACAAGGGCATGGTGCAGACAGATATAGATAGATCAAGATCATGTATTGTAAGTGTACGAACAAGTATAAGAATGAGTGGAAGGGGCTTTCGTCGGTGGGGAATGGCGTTTGACTAGAATTCGACTTCGCGGCAAAGATGTGGAGGGCCATAGGCTATTGTAACTTGTCTTGGAGGATTGTGGCTTCTTCTGGCCAACTAAGGCTAGCAACGGCCTGCTGTGGCTAGCTGTGGCTTGCTGCAGTTTGCTGTGGCTGGCTGCGGCTGGCTACAACTGGCTATGGTTGGCCAAAGACTGGCTATGGCTGGCCGGGCATGGCAGCGACTGACTAAGATGTGCCTACTGCTATCAAACACCACAAGGGTTAGTGAAGAAGGCGTCTGGCAAGATGGTGGGGTCTTCCTGCTGGTCCAAAGGAGAGGCAGGTCAGAGTGGTCGCCAGGGTGGTCGGTGTGGTCGGAGTGGTCGTCGAGGTGGTCAGAGTGATCGCGGAGGTGGTCGGAGTGGTCGCCGAGGTGGTTGGAGTGATCGCGGAGGTGGTTAGAGTGGTCGCTGAGGTGGTCGAAGTGATCGCAGAGGAGGTCGGAGTGGTCTCATTTTTGGCATGACATCAGCATGGCGTTATTAGAGCTAAACTGCAGCTGATAGGTGGGACTAGAGCTCTTGGGTCAATGTCATGTGGGTCTAGTCAACGGTCAATGCTGACCGGTCAATGGTCATCCGGTTTGGGTTTCGACTGGGCTTTGGCGGGCCTGGACAGGGCTGGATTTGGGCTGGGCCAACCCGGACACGTGTTGGGTAGGTAGGCTATCCACATGGTGTTGTTGCGCTCTTGATGGGCCAGGTCTGGACTGTGCACATGGGAGCAGCTCATGGTGAACTGGCAGGCGCAGGTCCATGGATCACGCACTGGGTCCATGGTGGACCGTGTCTAGTCCCCTTTTTCCCCTCACTGGAGCATGTGGATCAGGCTCACATTGCTGCTTCACTTTGGGGCTTTGGTCTATGACAAGCACGGTGGCGAGAGATGAATGGGGGCTAAATAGCTACCTCGACCGTGGTACGCGTCTCACGGGCGAGCGACTTTGGCTTCCAGGCTTCGACGGTGTGGCAACTCAGCAAGGTAGGGTCTGGGGCTGGGGCTACTTGTGGCACGCGCGTCCATGGCCAGGTAGAGGTGTGCGGCGACTACGAGGCAGTGGCCGAGAGCTATGAAAGATGAGGCGGGTGGCAAGGCAAAAGGCATGGCATTGATCGTGATCCCTAGGTGATGGTGACATGGCAACATGCTCGTGCCGGTGGTCGGGCGGGTGGACTACAAAGCAGCGGCCTAGCTACTACCATGCTGTGCGTGTGCACTGTGGGTTTGGTGTTTCGTGTTCTTCCACTGGCTAGGTGAGGTCTGGGGGTTCCTAGCGCTAAGCAGGACGATGGGGCTCAAGGGCACGGTGGGCAGAGCAGAGCCGAGTACCGCAGCGCATGCGGAGGTGCTGGGTCACGGGCATGTGCAAGGCTATGCCTTGGCCATGAGGGCGGTGAGGCAAGCACGGTGTGGTGGCACTGAGGTCGTGTGGCGGCCGTGGGTGGCTACCGGCATGGATGCGCTATGCGTGTATGGCCCCGGTGGTGTGTGGCTATGCCTGTGCAGGTGCGACAGTCCACGGCCAGGGCGATCTTGCCCTCATGCCATGGCTCGATAGGCACGCGAGGCGCAGGGGCATCAGTGGATACGTGGTGACCGGCTGTTGCGACATAATCGGAGTAGCACGATGGCTGGACAAAGGAGAACAGCACAAAGGATGGGCAGGCAGGCGATGAAATAGGAGATGCTCACCGGGGGCTTGTCGGCGGAAGGTCACGGCCGAGGACAAGGCGTGGAGCAGGGGCTCAAGGTGGACGTTGTGGGGTCCTCGGGCTTCGGCCTCAGGTCCTGGGACGATGCTCGTCAGGCGGCTGGGGAGCACGGCGTTGTGGGCAGTGCCACGGCTTCGGCAGCAGCTCTAGCGGTCATTCCGACAGTGCGGTGGGTGACATCATGGTGTTGGGATGCTGCACGACATGGTGGTTGGGTGTGGCACGGCATCGAGGCTGGGCACTGACATCATGGCGAGGTCATAGAGCCATGGGCTTCGGTGACGACGAGGCCGAGTGCCGTGGTGGCGAGCAGTGGCTCCGACGTGGTGAGGTGGCATGGACACGGTGGCCAGCATGGAGGGCAAGGGCGTGGACGGCAGCAACGGTGGCGCAGCTCGGCTAGACAGGGTCACTGGTGGTGTGTCCCTCTGCCATGGATGAGCAGAGAAGAGGGATAGAGAGAGGTGGCGGCGGTGGCTACGAAATGGAGGAGAAGGGGCAGTCGATTGTGGTGTCTTTATAGGGCGTGCGGCTAGGGCTCTGGTACTATGGACGGTGATCCTCGGCTTCCGTGCAGAGAAGGGGCACGTGGCGCGCATCGTGCGGCGTGCAACACAGGGCAGTGTCGAGCGCGAGCTTGCGTGCGGTGCGCGTGCAGGGCGCGTGCGCGTGTGTCTAAGCGAGCGGCGGTGGCGTCTGGAGGCTAGGGCGCATGCGCCCTAGGGTTGGAGTGGGGGCTTCGGCTACTAGCCTAGGCTAGGCCATGTAGTGGTAGCGGCCTAGTTGGGCCAAGGCGCTGGCGGGGCGGGCCAAAGGGAGGAGTGGCGAGCTAGGCCGAGGGCGAGTGGGCTGGCGGGGCAGGCTGGGCCATGGCTTTGAGTGGGAGAGGCTGGCTGGGCCTACTGGCGCCAATTGGGCCAAGAGAAGGGGTGAGTGGGTTGGGCCTCTAGCGCAAGTGGAAGAGGCCGGCTGAGGTGGTCACGGGCCAAGGAGGCGAGCTGGGCCGATTCTGTTGCTTGGGCTGGTTTGGCCATTTCCTTTTTCTCCTCCCTGTTCTATCCCTTTCTATTCCTATTTTCTACCTTCTAAATAAACCAAGGGCTTCTATGTGGGGTCTAGTCAAGGGTTGGCAATTCACGGGCATTGAGTTGATAAGGATAGTTGGTTGATTATAGAATTTAGGTCGAGGGGTTCTTGAGAGATTCCGGAAGGAGTCAACAGGATTCGCTATGGACTTGTGCTCTCCAACACAAAACCCTAAACCAAATAAGGAACTCTGGCAAGCTCCTACAAGCAACACTATATGTATGCAACAATTTATTTATAAATTGTTCTTTGTTTGATCTAGCATCTACATGCTTCACGCATTGCAGGAAAAATTTTAAAAAGTTCGTATTTTTGGCTTCTCCAAAAACTCAGGTTGTTACACGGATCACTACCACGTATGATCTGAGCCTCACCTTTCCCAGCTGGTGCCCGACAGGAGCACGCCCTATGTGCGCTCGCGTGAATGGCACCCCTACCATACCCGCATTCCCTCCATCATCTTGTTCCTCATGTGCCGCTACCGTGTCTCTCCTTCACGCTGACGGAAACGACCACAACTCTGACCATTGGACCCTACTAAGTAGACGAAAGCAACACCAGGATCACTGAGAGCCCCTTGATCGCCTTCCTTGATAACCAGCCGTTCGCTGGCCAAGCTGTGTCGCCGCCACCTATAAAAGCCATTCCCCCAAAGCCCTAGCCTTCCCTATTCCCCTACACCACCACTGGGGCTTTGCGCTCCACCTACCATGCCAAGTTGAGAGAGGAGAGGGCCAAGGAGGAGAACAGGTGGAGAAGAGTGGGAGGGGGAGCAAAGGAGTTGCCTGAGCTGCGTCTTCACCGTCGGGGCAAGAAGAAGATCACCGACGGAGCTACTACCGCCGGATTACATCCTCACATCGTACGACTACTTCGCCTATACCACAGCCTCGCCATCACGCTATGCTACGCCGAGCCCTGCATCACCTGCTACATAGGGAGAGCCACCACCGTGCCCTTCTTCCCAAATTCCGGCCAGCCTTGCCATGGACGCCATCGTGCCCCGCACCGGGAGCGACGCTACGTCAGAGCTTCTCCGCTCTAGGACATGCACGCGCACTCACATACACGGCCTAGCCAAGCCAACTGGACCATGGTGTTAGGAGGACACCAGATCTGCTGCCACCCTGAATGCCTTGACCGCCATGACCTTCATCTGCGTGGCTGCCATGCTCGCCGGAGCCACCGCGTGCCTCCGCCGCGGTTGAGCGCCGCTGTGCCATATGGTCATCACCGGCAAGCCAAGAGACTACCTCATTGTGACACTCGACTGACTCAAGCCCCATATGGAAACCATAGATGGATTTTGGCCCTCGCCAATGGCCGCCGCCACGGTAACTCCGCCGCCATCGTGGCCAACCGACCGTGGGCTACCCGGGAATGCCCCGTTGCCCTAGCAGCCTTCATCGTGGACCCGTGACGCTGATGCGCTCGTCGGCAGTGGGCATGGACCCCTGGTTGAGCCCTGTGTTCATTCTCATCGCCGATGACTGGTGCCACTGTACGCCAGTAATGAGTTGGAAGATTGGGATGGAGGAGATGGACATAGACCATGTGTATTGAGCCGCTGCACCCTGGGACCCACTGCTGCTGTCCATTGTGTGCCGCACACGTGAACTAGAGCCCCACCTAGAGACCACCCCATGGACCCGATGTGAACTGTGAAGAGGAGGATGGATAGACAGGATCCATTGTGGACCATGTTGCGGTCTGTGGACCAATCACACTGGTCCATCGTGAACCAGCCGGGACGGCGAGTCCGTGAGCCAAAGCCCATTGGACACCCGTTCGCAGACACGTGGCGGGCTGAGCCCAACCCAAATCCAGCCCAGTCTAGGCCCACCAAAGCCCAGTCAAGACCCAACCTAGTTGACCGTTGACCGATCAACGTGGATAGTTGACCTGGCCCCACATGTTTATGACACAGACTCTGGACCCACATGTCAGTAGGTGACGTCATGCTAACGTCACGATGATGTCATCTGCTGATGTCAGCAGCCCTGGCCCCACACATTAGTGACCCTGACCCGTTGACCATTGACTCGCTCGTTGACTTGATGTTGACTCTGACCGGACCCACAGGTCAGTGACCCAAGAGACCCTGGCCCCACTTGTCGGAACGGATGACATTGATGACATCATGCTGATGTCAAGCTGACATCAGCAGGACCCCACCTGTCAGCTCAGAATCAAGATGATGACTGTCATGCTGATGTCAGCATGCCCCGTGGACCAGTCACAGCGTGACACGTGTTAGCCCAGGATTAATTCAGCCTTTTTTCCATTTTCAGAGATGATTTAAACTTCAGAAATTCATAACTAATTCATACGACCTCAGAAAAATACGAAACTAGGACCAAAATTCATCTAAAATCGAGTTTTACGCAATGAACCCTTGTTTGAGTGCATTTGGCTCTTTTGAATTTTCATTGCTTCTTATGTGCTATTCTATAGACGTCGCTAACGCGACTATAATACGATCGTTGCAGACTCGGAGGAGAACCAGATGGACGAGGATCATGAGTACCATGAGGAGAACTGGAGACGACTACACTAAAGGTGCCACATCCCACCCAATCTCGTAGCACATATTACGCAAGGCTAATATAGAACTGCTATTGCTTTACTTACTGTCATAATCATATAATGATAGGACTTGCATGGTAGTATGCTCACTTGATGGCCTTTACCTTGACGCAACCTTACCCCTGCATACCCCGCTATTATGCTAGACACACGCTGCTATATATCATTGCTTACACTTCTACTATGCTTTTACTACATTAATGCGTGGTGAGAACTGGGTTATCTAGGTTATGGGGAGAGTGCTGCGTGTGTGACTTGGGTGTGTGGAGGGTGAGGGTTGTGTTGACCAAGTTGGAGTATATGATGAGCCTGGGGCAAGTCTTGCCATGGAGTGCTACCTGGGCACCCCTGGAATGGATACCTATGGTGGGTAAATGGTATATAAGGTGGTCCTAGGTGTGAACCTGTGATGGGAGGAGCCCAAGGTGGAGGTGCTGTGGTGGCACGGTAAATAGGAACCCTGATGAAGACATTCTAGCTTGATCATCCCTAAGGACTTACTAGTACTCAAATTCACCGGGAAGCCTTACATACCACTCGCCCTATATGGTGCGGGATGGCTGGACTACTTGGTAGGATATTGCCACTACTGCTAGGTTGATAGCGGATAGTGTAAGGAGGTATGAGGCGCGGAGGATTTCCCCCACACCCTTCCGAGACTTCATGGCGACCTTGTGGACCCGGCTCATGACTCACAGTTTCAGCCACCCCAGACTAGACTTGGGGTGTACTAGGGCTGAATGGTAGGGTGGCATTATCCTAGGCTAGCAAGCGGACAAAATCAGCCCAGTTGATGATGGTCAGCAAAGAAGGCGGATCTTGTAGTTATGTAAAACCTCTGCAGAGTGTTTGGTTGATCGATCGATACATATGCCGACTTATCGGTTATGGTCCTTTCCTGGGTTTCGCTTAAACTAGATAGTGAGATGAGTCCTTCTCTTCTTCCCCCGTGAGAGGGTGTCGGACGTAGCCAGGGGCTACGGGCCTTGAGACAGTGCCGAGAGGGAGTTGGCCTATCGACTGAGAGATGGTATGGTGATAATGTGGATGGTGGCATATCGATCCCAGGATCAAAACCTGGCTCTGGAAAGGGAATGGGGTGGAATGTGTGTGGGAATGGTGTTAAAACTTGACCAACTATTATTACTAGTATAGTGCCCGTGCTAACGCTACGGCTTTATTTCAGGAATGCATGAAAACAACCAAACAATGATTTTTTTTGTATAGTTTAGGTTTTACGCAATTTTATATGACATTGTATATATTCCGGAAAATAGTAGAAATAGCAGGAAAGAACCAAGTTAATCAACTCGACAAAATCAACATAGCAAGTAATCGAGCATTTGACCACATCGAGCAGTTTGAACGTTGAAAAAGCATCAGGATTACTTTAACATGTTGTCTTAGCTCCATTTGGATATCAAATATCTACAGAGCATAAATGGAATCAATACAGAGTCATATGGCTGTTACAGAACGTATTTGAAATATTAGAAAACGGAAAGCATGGACATAATTTTTTTTTGTCTCTAAGCCATCATAGTCATTTTTTTTGTCACTAAGCCACCATAGTCATGCTATGGCTATAGATAAAAACTTAGGAATTAGCAGACTGTTGAATGATGTAGGGTTTTTTATAATATATATTACATATGTAAACTCTCAAGTATGAACTACTATTAGCCATTGAGGCCTGCTGCTAAAGAGCAGAGCTACTGAAAGTCCACTACATATACACAGGTAAATTAGGTGAAAAACAAACTGACCCATTATTTGTTTGCAACTGCAAATGTAGATCCCCTGCAGGAAAAGAATGGAAATCAACAAAATACAGTTTCAGGATTATAACAATCACAGTCCATATTCAACTACTGTGAAAATTATATTTTAGACTACATACTTAAGGAAATAACAATTTTAGCTACTAACCTTTGGACCAAGATTCGAAAGCAAAGACTCCAGCATTTCAATACCAGCAGCCAACTGAATCAGTTGTCAAAGAAAAAAAACGGACAACTGAATCATATCTGAATAACAAAAAATGTTGATTACTAACCCAGCAAACTGTTAAAGCTCAAGAAAGAAAAACATGGCCAATAAATAAACCAACCATTGAATGTTGTCTCTGCAGTGACGCTAATTATGAATGTTTAAATTTCCTACTCTGTTCACATCTCTGCCTGGTCCAATCAACTTGATTATAACAAAATTCCAATGAGATAGCAATGAGGGTTGTTTTTATTTCACATACTCAGATGAATGATAGAAAACTTTGAATTCATAATATGTTAGTTACTACAAAAGAAAAGCTCACAGGTCAAAAATAGTAAACTTTGCTCTGAACCTGATACAAACTGTATCTTGGATATCTTAATTGCTGCCAGGCTCTTGACCAGCAAATTGATTATTACGTGGGAATGCAAGTATCTCAAGGCCTACAAGTAAGAGTGAAAGGAAGACAAGGAAAATGAGATAAATTCATTTTGATAAAACATAATTTTTTATTATTATTTCAGATATGATTTTGCATGAGAACCCTATAGTCAAAGAACAAATCTTTCTCTCTGTATACTTCTCGTACAAGACATTTAGCTCTTTGTTTCTTCTTTCATTTCACTTGCTTGCTCGCTGCCATTTTTTACCACTCTGTAGATCTGCTGGATGGGATCTGAAAAAAAAACAAAATTGCAATTAATGACAGCAGCTGGAATATCTTCTGCAGGACAGCAAGCTATTACCGTCAATCTAAAAAGTCACTAACTCGCATAAAAGATCAATAATGTAAATTGAGTAGAAAGGACCTACCAACACATGTAGGTATTACATGGAGGAAGTCGTGCTGGTGGACATTATCCATCATCTAGGTATTACAGCAAAATGGCTTTGATTCGATTACTGGCTACAGTGACTTATCATCTCGGCAAGGCGTGCTGGTGGACATTGCTCCATCGTCTCGTCCCCGCACATGCATCTACATACCCATATCAGATTTTAAGTGAAAAAACAGAAAGCTTTAACCTACAGAGAAGACAACTTGCAGCCGATTTAACTGCCCCTCTCAAATATTTTGTAGCAAATCTTGCAAGGCCTCTCAAATATCTTCTGTACCAAATCTCCCAAATATTCTTTCATGATGCGGTAGAGAGTACCTTGCAGGCTGTCGGGGGCTGCGCGCCTCCTAGCACCGCCGGGGGCTAGCCCCGCCCTTCCGCGCGCTGCGGGGGCTCACCGCGTGCCTCCCGCATGCCGCCGAGGTGGCCACCGCCCTCCCGTGCATAGCATGGATGACGCTCTCCCGTGCATAGCATTGGTCTATTGTTCCCTTTAAATAAAGCAAAATTCTATTCATGAGAAAGTACATAGCAAGGATGATGTCGATGTCAATACATATTATATTGTGATTTTTTTTGGGCGAGCCCAAAATAAGTTAGCCCTGAAATACAGTTCAAAACCGAAGGATTTTGCATCCTAACCTTGCTCGCAACTGTTCCATTGTTGTTTCAAGCATCATTAGAATATCAAGCTAGCGCTGAGCGAAACGAATAAGCTTGCATCTACATCCTCTAGGTACCTTCAGTTAAATAGAATAGTATATTCATCTACTCTATGCCTGGTAAATTATTTGCTGGAATATTCATGTTGGTGTGACAAAGAACAAAAGAAGGCATCGGTGTTTTACCTCTTGACCTGGTGAGACAAGAACTTGGCTGGTCAGGATGTTTTCACCTTTCTAATGAAGTAACTATCGCTTCATGTGTTCTCTACAAAATAAACACCAAGACAAATAAAAATACAAAATCTAAGAATCTAAGAAAGTTTAAGAAAGTGCAGCGCAAGGAAGGATGGTAGAGGAAACATGTTTTGCACTTTAAGCATGTCTTTTGGAGGTTTCTCTGTGTGAATTGAGGATATTGGACAGGAGAGCAGCGCCTGGAAATCACTCAAAAAAATTAACTTTGTGAAAGATAGTAGTGTTGCAGCTGGCCAGCTGCAATATAGCATATGCTATCAGAAAGCATTCAGAGTTTAACAACAACAAAAAAGAAAGCATTCAGAGTTGGCCCAGCGGCGGCAGCAGTACACAAGCAACATACAGTCATACAGGCAGCTAGGATATATGGGGGGAGCAGAGAGACCCGCACACACCTGCAGGGCCTTGGTCCTCTCCTCCTCGGAGCTGGGTGCCTAGGCTGAGCCACTATGGCAGCCTTGCCAATACCTCCTGCATACATGGCAGCATGTTTCCCCACTCCATGAATGGTAGTTAGCCATGTGAGAGATTGAAGGTGAAGGATGGGAGCAAGCTGCCTGCGTACCGGCGTGTCCTGGTACCGCTGCCCCTCTATAGCACTCTGCAAGAATTTAGAAGGACAAGAGCAGCCAAACAGAGCAAATGCTGTAGTTAGAAGATCGTAATCCAAAATAGGTGGGGATCGATGAACATCTCAATTTAAAATCGGTAATGGAACAGAATGTCAGGCAGCACAAAGTAGTTTTGGACCTTGAGCTTGGCCATGACGTGGGCTACGGCGTCGTTTCCGGTGGCCTCTATGATGTCCCTCTTGAGTTTGGCGGCCTCCACGAAATCCTCCTTCTCAATCATAAGATGATGAAATGGTGATTAGCTGGAAAAGGGATGCGTACTCTCGGCCTGGTCGACCTCGTCGAAGTGGCGGCTACGGCTCCATCGGGTCTGGTACCAGGTGGAGGGCGACGATGCCGAGGAGGCGGCGGCGCACAAGCAGCAGCCAGCAGCGTGGCGTGCGGGGGTAGCGGATGGCAGGCGCGCGGCAAAGGACGGCGAGCGGTGGGTCGGAACCGTGTTGAGGGGCGGGCGTGCCGCCGCCAGCGTGGCAGTCGAGGGATGACGGCGTAGAGTTCTCGTTGATGAAGACGATGAGCCCATCGAGGACCTACTGGAGTTGGACAAGAGGCGCAGTGCCTCCTCATAGGAGAGCGACGCGGTGAGTGCGCCGGCGGCATCGATGCCCACGAGGGCACCGGAGAAGGTCTGATCCACATATTCTGAGGATAGAGAGACATCTGAGGATAGAGAGGCAGAGGGAGAAATTTAGGGGAGAGAAGAGAGAGAAATGAGCACCGTGCCGCCGTTTCCCTTCCACATCGCCGTCGCGTCCGTGCCCGTGCCGCCGGCGGTCGGATCCTGCGTGGCGGTGGCCGGGAAACCCTAGCCGCGTCAGGAACCAGGAGCGGCGGCGCAGGATGTTTTTTTTCTTCCGCGGTCACTCTAGACGGAAAAACAAAAGGCAACGCGAGGGATCGAACCGCGCGCTTCTAGGCGCGGGTGTGCGGGGGCTTACGTGGATGTGGGAGATGAGTGCAGACACACTGAACGTGAGCCATCGGATTTGGACGAGCAACGAGAGAGACAATCTAGTGCATCCATTTTGATGATGTTATATTTTCTAGGTGCATTTATGGATATGGATGTAGCATAGGTCATGACTGTAGAGTAGGCATTTGTTGTGTAGCTGTAGATTTATTTTAACTGGTGTATTATAGGGTAGGGTAGATATACTTAATATGCTAAAACATAGGAAACCCCAGCCTTATAGGTTCCTTTTGAATATATCCATCTTGCATCCAATTTCCACAAAGCAATGCTCATAGGGTGGGAGTGGCCAGTACAAATCGTACTGATAAATTTTGGCACACAAGTTCTGCTGAGGAGTATAGCTCCGAGGAGTTTGACGATTGAGGGGTTCGTGCCTATACTCGAGTTTGGCGATCTTATCTTCAAGCTGTTCTGAATGAATGCTACTTTTGATTCCGCCAATGCGGCGATGTAATAAATTATGTAATTCCGCACTATTTGTACTCTGATATTATCGTTCTATAGATGTGGTATTTGACTGGAAATTTGGGTAATATGATCTACAACGGTCTTATTACACTTCGACTCTGTGGATTTCCCTTCAGCAGAAATCAGGTTGCTTCAACATCCTTGTCTATTCACCCACCGCCGAAGAACACGAACATCATCTAAGAACTGTGCTTGAGAAACTAGCCCAACATCAGCTCTACGCAAAGTTTAGCAAATGCGAATTTTGGCTATAGGAAGTTGCCTTCCTAGGCCATGTACTATCAGCTGAAGGTGTCGCAGCTGACCCAGCCAAGATTGAAGCTATGAAAGAGTGGGATCAACCCCGTAATGTGACAAAAGTCAGAAGTTTCTTGGGGTTGGCTAGATATTATCGCCGATTCATTGAGAACTTCTCCAAGATAGCCCGTCCAATGACCAACCTTCTAAACAAGACTATGGAGTTTGAATGGACGCCCACATGCGAACAAAGCTTCGAGGAATTGAAACAGAAGCTTACCACAACTCTAGTGCTAGCATTGCCTGATATCAGCAAAGATTTCATGGTCTATTGTGATGCATCCCGTCAAGGACTTGGTTGTGTACTGATGCAAGATGGAAGAGTGATAGCATATGCGTCTCGACAGCTAAAAGAACACGAGAACCGTTACCCAGCTCATGACCTTGAGTTAGCAGCAGTTGTGCATGCTTTGAAGATCTGGAGACACTACTTGATAGGCAACAAGTGTGATATCTATATGGATCACAAGAGCTTGAAGTACTTTTTCACTCAGGAAGACCTAAATATGAGGCAACGCCGATGGCTAGAGTTGATCAAGGACTATGACCTAGAAATTCACTATCATTCAAGAAAAGCTAATGTAGTCGCAGATGCTCTCAGTCGCAAGAGTTACTGTCACACTTTGATCACTGAATCCGTACCACCAGAGCTCAAGGAAGAGATTGATGATTTCCAACTTGAGATACTACCGCATGACTTGTTGAATGAGCTCCGCATGCAGTATGATCTCACAGATCGCATCCGTCAAGCTCAGAAAAGTTGTGAAGAGATCGAATATCTCCGTGGTCTGATGAAACTAGGCTACAAAACCAACCACCAGGAAGATGAACAAGGAACCATCTGGTTCAAGAACAGAATCTGTGTTCCATCTGACCCTAGTACTACAAAAGGAAATCCTGCCAGAAGCTCATGATTCCAAGTACTATATTCACCCTAGAGGTTCAAAGATGTATCAAGACTTGAAGAAACACTTTTGGTGGAAAGGCATGAAGACAGACATTGCAGGACATGTGGCATGGTGTGACACTTGTAATAGAGTCAAGGCTGAACACATAGGCCTATAGGTTTGCTAAAGCCTCTTGACGTTCCTGAGTGGAAATGGGAGAGCATATCCATGGATTTCAGAGTTGGATTGCCCCGATCATAGAAAGGCAATGATTCCATCTGGGTGATTGTTGATCGTTTGACCAAGATTTCTCACTTTGTACCAGTTAAGACCAAGACCAATGCCGAAAAATTAGCAAATCTATATGTTGAGCATATTCTCAGACTGCATGGAGCTCCCTCTAGTATTGTATCCGATCGTGGTCCTCAGTTTGTGTCCCAATTCTGGGAAGCCCTTCAAAAGTCCATTGGAACCAAACTTGATTTCAGTACCGCTTATCACCCACAGACAAATGGACAGACAAAACAAGTAAATCAGATCTTAGAAGACATGCTTCGCGCTATTGTGCTGAATTATGGCTCTGATTAGGAGAAATGCCTACCCTATGCAGAGTTTTCTTACAACAACAGTTACCAAGCCAGTATCAAGATGTCGCCATTTGAAGTTCTGTATGGCAGACCTTGTAAGACACCTTTGATGTGGTCCCAACCGGGAGAAAGATCGTTCTTTGACTCCACTAAGATTCAAGATGCCAAAGAAGGAGTTGCTCAAGTGAAGGAGAACTTGAGGATTGCTCAAAGTCGATACAAGAGCTATGCTGACAAAAGAAGAAGAGAACTTGAGTTCAATGTGGGAGACTTCGTCTATCTCAAGGTATCCCCACTACGTGGAACTGTCAGATTCTATGTAAAAGGAAAGCTAGCCCCTAGATTTGTTGGGCCATACAAGATCCGCAAAAGGATTGGAAAGCTCGCCTACAAACTTGAGCTACCTGAGGAATTGGCAGGTGTACATCCCGTATTCCATGTCTCATAGCTACGAAAGTGTTTGAGAGTGCCTGATGAAGTAGATCCAACTAATACACTTGACATTCAAGACACCCTCGAGTATAAAGAACATCCTATCAGAATTCTGGGAAGAGATACCAAAGAGACCCGAAGCAAAACTATTCCTATCTGCAAGATCCAATGGAGCAACCACACTGAGAGAGAAGCAACATGGGAAAAAGAGTCTGACCTCTGGCTACGATACCCTTACCTCTTTGAAGAGTACGTTATGCTTTAATCTCGGGGACGAGATTCTATTAAGGGGGTAGGACTATAACAACCCAAAAATCCACACACCAAAAATCACAACTACAAAATTTTTGTTATTACCCCATGCAATGTTGAGTGACATTTGTAGGAGCCAACCCTAGGTGTTGCATTAGAAGTAACCCAACTAGACAATTTCATGAGTATGCCATGTCATTAGTTAATTATGTTTAATCAAATACTAACAAATAAAATATAGCATACATTGTTAACTCAAATGGTGATTTGGAATTCCATTTGCTTTATGTAATGCTTAACAACTTCTTTAAAGTAATAAACCATAAAGTAATTATTAATAAAACCAAAGAATAAATGCTTAAAGAGAAAACTAATTCTATTTTTGTATAACAAAACTACACCTATTTTTGTTATACAAAATAGCTAAATAAAATTCCTAAAACTCCAATGAATAAGGTACACCAATTTTGAATTCAAATTCCAAACCAAATTTGAATTCAAACAAAGGAGAAGAAAAGTAAAACAAAAAGGAGAAAAGGGAGGAGCTAGCCTCGCAGCCCAAGCAACCGATCGGCCCAGCCCACTTTTTCCTCCTATCGGCCTAGCATGCTCACCCGGCTTCACTGGCCCACGTGCAGCCGCAAGCAGGCCTGGCCTGACCGCACTGGCCCAACATGCCAGCACGCTAGCACACCATCACCTGATGGAAGCCGCTGCCAAGCGAGGCCCAGGTGTCATCACCCACCTTGGTCCCCCCTGCTTTTCCCGACCGTAGAGCAGAGACGGGAGCGAGAGCTCCACGCAACCCTGCTTCGGCTGCATGATCGCGCCATCAACCGATCAGACACGCTCAAGGATGCCAGCCGGACCGACCGAGTCTGACAGAAAGTCACACCCATGGTGTGACCCTACCCCCCTCGTGTGTGCCTGCCATGGCCATGGCCGAGCTGTGACCATGTCACCTCCCTGTCGCCCACCTTGCTGACCAAGGAACATGAAAACGGTTTCACCATCGCACCTGTGGCTGTGTCATGACCCCATAGCCTAGCCTCGACGCGATCATAGCCCTCCGCGCGCCCCTTGGCCATCCCCAGCCTGCTCAGCTCCATGCCTAGCCAAGCTTCGGCTATAAAAGCCCTGGCCCCGGTTGCCCAAGTGCGTCCCCGTGCCCCACCGCCACCTAGTGGCCATCCACCGCACACCCAAGCCAAGAGAGAGAGGGGATAGAGGAAGAAGAAGGAATGAGTGAGGAGCAAGGAGAGGAGGATCGGAGCCACCCGCGTGCTGCCGAAGTCGTTGGAGCCAAAGACGACGCCATTGTCTTCATCACTGTTGTGGGTCAGCACTGCACTGCTTCCGTCTACACAGCCACGACCCTCCACTACACCGCCATCCTTTCGCCTTTGACACCAGCGGTGAGTCCCTCGCTGCTGAGACTCCTCCTAGCCCCATGGAAGCCATAGCAGAGCACGCGCACGCCGTGCTCACGCCGCCGCCATCATGGCGTGACCACCACTTGTGCACCTGGCCACCTTACCGGACCAGGATGTAGCCGTAGCACCACCACGATGACCGGAGGGTAGCCACATAGACTGAGACCCCGTTAGCCGGCCACAGTGCCCTAGCCACGAGCACCGAACCTCGGCCGGAGCTCTACCATGCACCACCACCACTCGTGGACTCCGCCATGCCTTTTGGTCACCATCGTCAATTCACCCTGTCGCCCGCTAGCCATCTGAATGGGAACGGGGCACCAGGAACCCTAGAACAGCCCCTAGCTGCCCCGCCGGCGGGCACCAGCCACGACCAAGCCACCAACCACCGTGGCCAATGCCCTAGAAAGCCTTGGCCACCACCTAGACCCCACCACCATGTTCACCGAGGCCTGGTGAAGCTTTTCCCCACCTTAATTGGACTGCCAGCGCTGCCATAAGAGCTCACCAGTGAGGTACGCCACCGGCGGGAACCCACTGCATGGAGGAAGGGGGGAATTTCCTCCCTAGACCGCCCACTCGTGCAACCGATGCACGTAGACCATAGAGAGATGAGGAGAAGGGTGGACGTGGTTCACCGGAAGAAGAAGAAGCGGTCCACCAGTAGACCGGCACATGCATCCACCGTGGACCGCGAGCCGTGGACTCGAGCCCGACCTGAAACCCGGAAGGTGATGTGGCACTCTATGACGAGGCCACGTGGAGGGCTAAGCCTGGCCCAAATCCAGCCCCGTCTAGGCCCACCAAAGCCCAAGTCGAGGCCCAACCTGGCTGACCGTTGACCGATCAACATTGACGGTTGACCTGGCCCCACATGTCAGCGGCATAGGGACTCTAGACCCACTCATCACGTGGGTCCCACCTGTCAGTAACGACACAGCCGAGGTGACGTCATGCTGACATCACGATGACATCAGCTGCTGACATCAGCAGCCCTGGCCCCACACGTCAGTGACTATGAATCGTTGACCATTGACTCGCCCATTGACATGACGTTGACTTTGACCGGACCCACAAGTCAGTGACCCAAGGGACCCTAGCCCCACCTATCGGAACGGATGACATTGATGATGTCATGCTGACGTCAAGCTGACGTCAGCAGGACCCCACCTGTCAGCTCAGAATCAAGACAATGACATCATGCTGATGTCATGCTGACAATCAACATGTCATGTGGACCAGTCACAGCATGACACATGTCAGCCCAGGATTAATTCAGCCTTTTTCCATCTTTAGAGATGAATTAAACTTCGGAAATTCATAACTAATTCATACGACCTCGGAAAAATACGAAACTAGGACCAAAATTCATCTAAAATCGAGCTTTACACAATGAACCCATGCTTGAGTGTATTTGGCTCTTTTGAATTTTCATTGCTTCTTTGTGCTATTCTATAAACGTTGCTAACGCGACTATAATGCGATCGTTGCAGACTCGGAGGAGAACCAGATGGACAAGGATCGTGAGTACCGTGAGGAGAACGGAGACAACTACACTGAAGGTGCCACATCCCACCCAATCTCGTAGCACCTATTACGCATGGCTAATGTAGAACTGCTATTGCTTTACTTTACTGTTACAATCATACTATGATAGGACTTGCATGGTAGTATGCTTACTTGATGGCCTTTACCTTGACGCAACCTTACCCCTGCATACCCTGCTATTAGACTAGACACACTGCTTACTGCTATATTTCATTACTTATACTTCTACTACGCTTATACTACATTAAATGCGAGGTGGAAACTGGTGTTATCTGGACTATGGAGAGAGTGCTGCGTGTGTGACTTAGGTGTGTGGAGGGTGAGGGTTGTGTCAACCAAGTTGGAGTATACGACGAGCCTGGGGCAAGTCTTGCCATGGGGTGCTACCTGGGCACCCTTGGAAATGGATACCTGTGGTGGGTAAATGGTATATGAGGTGGTCCTAGGTGTGAACCTGTGATGGGAGGAGCCCGGGATGGAGGTGCTATGGTGGCATAGTAAATGGAAACCCTGATGAAGATATTCTAGCTTGGTCATCCCTAAGGACTTACTAGTATTCAGATTCACCGGGAAGCCTTACTGTACCACTCGCCCTATATGGTGCGGGATGGCCGGACTACTTGGTAGGATATTGCCACTACTGCTAGGTTGTTAGCGGACAGTGTAAGGAGGTACGAGGCATAGAGGATTCCCCCGCACCCTTCTGAGACTTCATGGAGACCTTGTGGACCCAGCTCATGACTCACAGTTTTAGCCACCCCAGACTGGACTTGGGTGTACCAGGGCTAAATGGTCGAGTGGCACTATCATAGGCTAGCAAGCGGCCTGGAATCAGCCTAGTTGACGACGGTCAGTGAAGAAGGCAGATCTTGTGATTATGTAAAACCTCTGCAGAGTGTATGGTTGATCGATCGATACATGTGCCGACTTGTCGGCTATGGACCTTTCCTGGGTTTCGCTTAAACTAGATAGTGAGATGAGTCCTCTTCCTCCCCCGTGAGAGAGTGTCGGTCGTAGCCAGGAGCTACGGGCCTTGAGACAGTGCCAAGAGGGAGTTGGCCTATCGACTAAGCGATGGTATGGTGATGGTGTGGAGATGGTGGTATATCGATCCCTAGATCAAAATCTGGCTCTGGACAGGGAATGGGGTGGAATGTGTGTGGGGATGGTGTTAAAACTTGACCAACTATTATTGTATACTTAATATGCTAATGCATAGGAAACCCCAGCCTTATAGGTTCCTTTTGATTATATCCAACTTGCATCCAATTTTCATAAAGCAATGCTCATAGGGTGGGAGTGGCCAGTACAAATCGTACTGATAAATTTTGGCACACAGGTTCTATTGAGGAGTATAGCTCCGAGGAGTTTGATGGTTGAGGGGTTCGTGCCTACGCTCAAGTTTGGCGATATTATCTTCAAGCTGTTCTGAATGAATGCTACTTTTGATTCCGCCAATGCGGCGATGTAATAAATTATGTAATTCCGCACTATTTGTACTCTGATATTATCGTTGTATGGATGTGGTATTTGACTGGAAATTTGGGTAATATGATCTACAACGGTCTTATTACACTTCAACTCTGTGGATTTCCCTTCGCGGAAATCAGGTCGCTTCAGTGCACGTGTTGCATCAACATTGGAGGAGATGGAATGTAATGTGCAAGGCAAAGGTATAACCTAGGGCATTTCATTTCACCGGTCATATAGGTGTGTAGAGAAGTTTATGACCGGGTTTTGTATAGATGGCCGTACTATCAAGAGGGGCAAACTTGTTTGCATATCGGTCATCTAGTGTCACTCGAGTGATCTAACTTTGCATTGTTGCTAGGCTCGAGTGACATGGTGAATTGAGTGATTAACTCCTTAAAATGTTGTGAAAATGCTAACACACTTGTAGATGATGGTGTATACTTGGTGGCGTTGGCACATTTGCAAAGAAGAAGTTGTTGGAGTTGAATTGGATCAACTTGGAGAAGAGATAAAGGTTTTTCGGTGTGCTCTGAACTATGTGATGGTCCTTGAATTGGAATTCTGCATTGATCCATTGTTCTTTGGATCAAATATGCAAGTGGGATGTGTATCCCTCTAAGTAAGCTTTCCAAAATGTCCATGGTCATCTAAATCGGACACCGGAGCTAAGAGTTACAACCGTTTTAGCGATGAAAGGTCTGTGACCAGACTCTGCGACCGGACACGTCCAGTCAGCATCTGCGAGTCCAGTCATAGAGTCCAATCAGTGTTTCTTTCACATGCAAAAGTGACCGGATGCAAGGAGGGTCCGATCAGTGATGACCTGACGCATCCGGTCATCAAAAGAGCTCTCTGGAACCTCTCTGGAAGTGACCAGACTCAGGGGGAGTCGAGTCCGGTCATAGGAGAAAGGGGAGTCCGATCAGTTGTGCAGAGACGCGTTGGTGACCGGACTCACCCTCGGCGCGTCCGGTCACTGGACCTCGATGCGTCCGAATCATCCACTTTTTCTTTCCAAGCAGGATACATCATAGAAGACATTGTAGTATTACAACAGTTTAAACAATTACATCAGAATAAACAGCGGAAGTCTTACTAACCATAAGTTTACAAATCATTCATTAAGTTATTACAATTCATAAGACTGTTTGTAATAACTTATGATTTGGACGCGCCTAGGTCCAGCAACCGGACGCGCCGAGGCCAAGTCCGGTCACCAACGTGTCTCTGCACAACTGATCGGACTCCCCTTTCTCCTATGACCGGACTCGACTCTCCCTGAGTCCGGTCACTTCCAGAGAGATTCTAGAGAGCTCTTTTGATGACCGGATGCGTTAGGTCATCACTGACCGGACCCTCCTTGCATCTGGTCACATTTGCATGTGAAAGAAACACTGATTAGACTCTATGACCGGACTCACAGATGCTGAACGGACGTGTCCTGATCGCAGAGTCCGGTCATAGACCTTTCATCGCTAAAATGGATGTAACTCTTAGCTCCGGAGTCTAATTTCAATGATCGTGGACATTTTGGAAAGCTTACTCAGAGGGCTACACATTGTAGTTGCATATTTGATCCAAACAACAATGGATCAATGCAGAATTCCAATCCAAGGACCATCACATTGTTCGGAGCACACCGAAAAACCTTTATCTCTTCTCCAAGTTGATCCAATTCAACTCCAACAACTTCTTCTTTGCAAATGTGCCAACACCACCAAGTATACACCATCATCTACAAGTGTGTTAGCATTTTCACAACATTTTTAAGGAGTTAATCACTCAATTCACCATGTCACTCGATCCTAGCAACGATGCAAAGTTAGATCAATCGAGTGGCACTAGATGACCGATATGCAAACAAGTTTGCCCCTCTTGATAGTACGGCCATCTATCCTAAATCTGGTCATAAACTTCTCTACACACCTATATGACCAATAAAATGAAATGCCCTAGGTTATACCTTTGCCTTGCACATTCCATTCCATCTCCTCCAATGTTGATGCAACACATGCACCAACTAATCACAAATGATATGATCCACTTCATATCATCACGTAACTGTGTTGGTTCATCGATCTTGACTTCACTTGCTCTTCACCATTGCTTTGGTCCATCGGCGCCAAGTCATCACTAAACTTTCCCTTCACACTTGCAACCAGTCCGTCGAGCCAAGCCTTGTCTTGATCTTCTGCACCTTAGTCACATGACCCAATGTCATGTCTCATATGCAATGAGCTTCTTCATCACATATGTGAGCCTTGCAACAAATCCAAGCCACCTTCACTGTCATGGCATGAGTTGCCCACACAAGTATACCTGTGGACTAATCACATGTGTATCTCACATTAAACACAATTAGTCCACGTAGGTTGTCACTCAATTACCAAAACCAAATAAGGACCTTTCAGAAGGTCACATGACTTTGGGCTATGATTTTGCTGTGTTAACTGGGCCCCACTGGTCAGTGACCGTGGGTAGGGAGCGGGCGGGTGTGAAAAGGTTTCGGTGTTGTTTCCTTTTTATTCTTTTTCAAAAATAATCAAATTCACCTGATTCTTGTTTAATTCATATAAAATCATAGAAGAGTGATAAAGTTATGGAAATTTTTTGTAGTCTCTTCATGATGTGCTCTATCTAGGAAAAATATCAAATGATGAAAATTTTTAACTTTTGCATGCTTAAAATTTACCTCTTTTATTTAATAAATGCACCTTCCATGATTTTTATAGGTTAAAATAAATATCCTTTAATCATGAAACTTTTTGTGTAAATGTTATGTGAATAACCTAGCTCCACAAAAAGTTTGGTACTGTTTTGAAATATTTTAATTATCCACTTAATTACATGCCTTTCTTTAGTTAATTAATAAATGCTAAAATAATTAGTATGAATCATAAAATGACTTAAGTGTGATTTTGGATTTAATGTAGACCTTGGGACACAAACACATCTGATGTTCCTTGGCAATTTAATTACCTATTGGTTGTGCTTATAATTAAACTTATTAATAATAATACTAATATTGCTTTGTGAGTAATTAACCAAACTTAACCGTGAAGGAAAGTTGTATTCAAGTAGTTACCTTTGTTTAGTCATCTTAATGTATGCTTAGCATCTCATCATTTTGAAGCGTGCATGTTTACTTACGTTTAGTAATCGAGAGTGGAATTCCGTTGTTGAGCAAGTCCCAGAAGTGGAATTCTTTTTAGTCGGAGTTGGATTTTGTATCTATGGTATTTCTAAAGTAACTGACAACCCTGACACCGTAGGCAAGCCCCGGAGCATAGCCCCTTTCCTTATGTTTTATAAACGTTATTCACTTATGTCTTATTTTTTATGCATTTAAGTAAAATAGGAATTGTTTGAATACCAACTGCTGCATGCCTGCCTTGATACTTCCATACCCATCCTTATCACCCTATTAGTAGTAATAGTTTTTAATGCTTAGTCATGCTTAGTAGATAAGGGTTAAGCAACAAAGTTGTTTTCATATGTTCTTACCCAGGGAATGCCCTGTGGTTTAAATGATGATCATGAATTTAATCTGAGATCGGGCGGACTCTTTGCTTGCGTCAAGTTTGAGTCTTGACATAGTGCCCTGCCTATGTCAATTAAGGACCGTTCGTTGTTGGCCCTTGGATCAAAATTTTGTAGTACCGGCCACATACTCCGGTAAGCCTAATATCTCGGCTATTCCATTATGTGAAAAGACAACTATGCACTAGGGGTCGGAGATGGCGAGAGTAGTGTGTACCCATCCTATGAATCTGTCTAGGATGGCGCAGGGAGGTGGAGTACTACATTTTCGGGTAGCGCAGACCGGTTCATGTTTTGGAGGATCTGAGTGAGGGTTGATATATGTAGGTCCGGGATCTGCATATGTCATGTGGTTGGGAATTCCCAGCTGGGTTTAATCGGTTCGAATTGTTGTTTGCTCTATGGTAACAGGAGACTTGATACTCGCACCACCATCATAGTTAATCTCTAGAACAATGGTACTTATGATAACGAGATGAGATGATTAAAGAAGTGGTTCCTGTAGATTAGAAACAAACTAGAGACTGATAATGATTTAACTTGAGCTAAAACTTTGAAAAGTAAGGATCAATCATTAGTAAGATTTTCCGCAAAAGTTAATCTTGATTGTTGTTACAGACTTACCTTGATTCCCTGTAAGCCTGCATATCCTTGGAGTCTTTCCTTTTCGTCTATTAAGTCTTCTTGAGTACCTTTCTACTCAGGGTTTGTTAACCTTTGTTGTAGGAGGAGAGCCAGTAGTAGAGTAGTTTGTTGTGCACCCTTGGGCAGGGTCAATCTCTCTTGTGTGTTGCTAGTGGTGCCTGTCATGCTACCCTACTGCCTAGTTGTCTAAAACTTATGAATTGTAATAACTTAATGAATGATTTGTAAACTTATGGTTAGTAAGACTTCTGTTATTTATTCTGATGTAATTGTTTAAACTATTGTAATACTGCAATGTCTTCTATGATGTATCCTGCTCAGAAACAAAAAGTGGATGATTTAGATTTCCCAAGGACACCCGACAGACTACCAAGATCATGTGGCTTAATTATGCAACAGTCAGAAGTCTATGAGATAATGACGGGCACATGTGGGCCATATGATTTAGGCAATTCTGCCATAGCTGGTATCAGAGCATGTCATTGCAGAAGTGTTGTAGTACTACTTTATAAAACTTCAAAACAAACAATACAAATTAGTTTGAAACCTATTTTGGTAAAAAAGGTAACTTCTGACTTCCTTCTATTTGCTGAGGGATGTTCTACCGTACTTCATGAGTTCATGTGGCGTACAAATTTCTCCACCGCACTAGAGTACTTCAAGTCAAATAGTCCCTAATCTTGTGGGATGTTCTGCTAGAATCTTCTTGCCTTTCCCCTAGTTATTTTTTGGGTTTTCCATATGATCAATAAGGTGGTAGATACACCTAGAAGTTATGTAAAGGTGGGATAGCATTGTTTATTATTGCCCTATATTATAAAATTGAGTGAGTTGTCACTCACTTGTTTAATTCTTATTAAAAGTAAGAAGTTATGTAAGTAGATAGGTTAGTTTAGTTGAGTGTTGGGCCGTTCATGCATCATGTCATTAATTAATTTTTTGTTTACTTTTCCCCTTGCTAGTAGTTGGGTTAAGGATGTTGCCAATCCTATTCATGCTATCTTTCTTTCCCCTTGCTGTTATATCTATCCATGGAAATCTGGTGGCTGATGGTCTTTCTTACCTTATAGTATGAGGACTCATTCTGAAGCTACAAATATGGATAAACCTGGTACCTCACATGGTCATGCCAACATGATTCATCCACCCCTAGCTGATATAGTTGCAACTCTCATGAATGTCAGCGCCGACAATGCACATATTCTCCAAACTTTGGTACAAGACAGGATGCCTAATCCTCACGGACGACTAGATCCAGCAACCAACAATACTTATGCTGACTTTCTTAAAACTAAACCCCCTGTATTTCTTAAAGCTGAAGAACCTTTGGATGCAGTTGACTGGATCCGAACTATAGAAAAGAAGTTTGGTCTTATCTGCTACTGTGATGTCCAGAAGACTCTATTTGTAGTACAACAACTCTAGGGGCCTACTGGCGTCTGGTGGGAAAGTTTCCTTGCAGCGTAGCTAGAGGTACATCAGGTTCCATGGGCTAAGTTTTGCACTGCTTTTTGGGCACACCATATTCCTTATGGTGTCATGGAGATGAAGAGAGAATAGTTCCTCAAGTTGCAGCAAGGAGATCAGAGTGTGATGGAGTACTTGAGCAAATTTAACCACTTATCGCAGTATGCCTCAGAATATGTCCGTACTGATGCCCAAAAGAAGCTTTTGTTTGTATGTGGTCTCCACACCAAACTTCAGTCTTTGCTGATTGACCACACCACTGCTAGTTATAATGAGATTGTCGGTATTGCCATTTCTACTGACGACAAGCACCGTCAGCATAAGGAGAGAAAGAAGAGAAAGAATGTACCTATAGAATCCTCTGATGGCAATACTTAGAGATAGAGGATTATCTATCAGCATGTCCATCATTCTCACTACTATCTCCACCAGCCGGATACCACTGGTGTTCACCCTGATAACCCACCAAATAATCCCAACCTATGTTTTAAGTGCGGCCAAACTAGGCACTATGCTCAGGATTGTTGCCTACCTAGGAGAGCTAAGTCTCTAAAATCTCCAGTGTGTCAACAACAGAATCATCCGCAGGGTGTTCAAAAGAATAGAGCTGTTTCAAAGCTAGGTCGAGTTCATTATACTAAGGTCAAAGTGATTCCAGAAGGTGAACCCATAATGATGGGTCTGTTTTCTGTTGTTGACCAACCTGCAGTCATATTGTTTGATTCTAGTGCCTCCCATACGTTCATCAATAGAGCTTTTGTCATGAAGTGTCAATTGTCGATTGAATCGATGGAAGGGAGTTTCTAGATACAGTCTCCTGGGGGACATATGTATACTAAGGAAGTAGTAGAGCATGTCCCTATAAATCTTGTTGGTCATACCTTTCCAACATACCTGCTTGTTCTTAAGGGTCAGGATATAGATGTAATCATTGGCATGAATTGGTTGTGTCAGCGTGGAGCTATCATTGATACACTAAAAAGGGCCATACAATTGAACTTACCTAATAGTAGTTCTATGTTGCTTATCCGTCTACCTACTTCTAAGAGGCAGCTGAAAGAGTGTATGGAACCACTATTAAGGAAGTGGCAGATATTCCTATAGTAAGGGAGTTTCTAGATGTATTCCCAGATGATTTGCCTGGTTTACCTCCCAATAGGGATGTCGAGTTTATGATTGAGCAAAAACCTAGCACTGCTCCAGTGTCCAGAAGAGCTTATCGGATGCCTCCAAAAGAGTTAGCGTAACTTAAGATTTAGTTACAAGAGTTGCTTGACAAAGATTATGTCAGACCTAGTTCATCACCATGGGGTTGTCCTGCTATCTTTGTGAAGAAGAAAGACAAAACTCTAAGGCTGTGTGTTGATTATCGTTCGTTGAATGAAGTAAAAATAAAAAATAAGTATCCCCTTCCTCGCATTGATCTACTCTTTGATCAACTTGTGGGAGCTAAAGTGTTCTCTAAGATCGATCTTAGATCTAGTTACCATCAAATAAAGATCCATCCGGAAGATATTCCAAAGACTACTTTCACTACCAGATATGGTCTATATGAATATCTAGTCATGTCTTTTGGGCTAACCAATGCACTGGCTCACTTTACGTATTTGATGAATTCTGTTTTCGTGGTAGTCTTCATTGATGATATCCTCATATACTCCAAAAACAAAGAGGAACATGCAGAACATTTATGCATTGTTCTAAGCCATCTAAGAGAACACCAACTATATGCTAAGTTTAGCAAATGTGAGTTCTGGCTTGATGAAGTGCCATTCCTTGGGCATGTTCTGTCTACCGAGGGTGTTGCTATAGACCCTGGCAAAGTGAGAGATATCCTGAATTGGAAGCCACCTATTTCTGTTCATCAGGTTCACAGTTTTCTTGGGATGGCAGGGTATTATCGTCACTTTATTCCTGACTTCTCCAAAATACAAGCCAATAACTGAGTTGCTTAAGAATCAAGTCAAGTTTGTCTGGTCGACTGAATGTAATGAAGCTTTTGAAACCCTAAAAAGGCTTCTAACCACTGCTCCTGTTCTAGCTCAGCCAGATATTGAAAAGTCATTTGATGTGTACTATGATGCTTCTGGTATTGGTATTGGGTGTGTACTGAAGAAAGAAGGCCGGGTTATTGCTTATGCTTCTAGACAGCTCAAGCATCATGAAGAACAGTATCCGACACATGATTTGGAATTAGCTACTATTGTTCATGCACTCAAGATCTAGCATCACTATTTGTTGGGTAGCAGTTGTCATATCTACAATGATCATAAGAGTCTGAAGTACATCTTTACCTAGTCTAAATTGAATATGCATCAATGAAGGTGGTTAGAGCTGATCAAAGATTATGATTTAGAAGTGCATTATCATCCGGGTAAAGCCAATGTTGTTGCAGGAGGTGAGCCAATTGTAGAGCAGTTTGATGTGCACCATTGGGCAGGGTGAATCTCTCTTGTGTGATGCTAGTGGTGCCTATCATGCTACCCTACTGCCTAGTTGGCTAAAATTTATGAATTGTAATAACTTAATGAATGATTTGTAAACTTATGGTTAGTAAGACTTCCGCTGTTTATTCTGAGGTAATTGTTTAAACTGTTGTAATACTACAATGTCTTATGTGATGTATCCTACTTAGAAAGAAAAAGTGGATGATTCAGGTTTCCCGAGGACACCCGACAGACTAACAGGATCGTGCGGCTTACATGTGCAATAGTTAGAAGTTTGTGAGACAATGACAGGCACATGTGGGCCATATGATTTGGGCAGTTCTACCACACTCACCCCATGGGAGCCACGAAGAGCAACACTAGTAGAGCATGTCATTGAGCTAATCTCACTTGTGGGTAGGTTCTTGCGGTGCCTGACGTGGGGCTTGGTGGGTGATGCGAATTAGCCGCTGAACCACCAAGTGAGTGGTCGACACAATGGGGACTAGCATGTTGGTAAGCACATGAACCTTGGAAGAAAAATCACCGTGGCATCCTTGTCTTCCCATTGGTTTGCATCTTCATTACGCAAGCTTGTATTTACTTTCATATACATCATGCTTGTGAAGTTGCTCTTGTAATTAGTTAGCTTGTGTAGCTTGCTAGTTACCACCTTGCTTGTGCAGCATGAAGTGGCTCCCTTGCGTGATTAATTTGGTTTTAGTAACCTTATCAGTCACATTGCTTAGTTTGTGTAGCTAAGTAATTTGCACACTCTAATTTGGCATTAGTTGCCTTGTTATTGAGCACTGCTAGTGAGCTTAGGCTTTGTGCTTTTGCATACTAGATGTGTAGGAGCTCCCCCATGCTTGAAGTACTAGTTGCATAGGTTTGTGTGACCTTGCTTCTAGAATTGGTTAGGTGAGCTCTATCCAGCCTTGCACCTTAGTTGCTTAATTAGTATCCTTGTAAGGTGCTAGAGAACTTAGATACAGGGGTGTAGTCTTGGCTAGACCATTAGTTTTAATTCCACACTTGTTACGGTTAGCCGGTGTGATTAATTTTAGAAATGACTATTCATGCCCCTCTAGTCCGTCATCTCAACCCTACACCTTCTAGGGCCAAAATCTCACCGAGCAACGAATCCATAAATGAGCCGGTGCCGTAATCCGTCGGAAGCTGGGTGTGGCAACTGACATCATGGAGGCAATGGCGGTACCGAGCCACAATTTATTTTGCCTTCTTCTTAAGTGAGGTAGCTTCATTGATCTTGGCCTCATGAACTCTGGCCAGTTCCTCCTTCACCTTTAGGTGATTGGCCTCAGCCGTCTTCTGTAGTTCCCTTTCTTCATTCTTTTTCTTCTTGAGGCTCTCAACCTCCTTTTCCAGCGCCTTGATGCAAAGCATTTTCATCATGTTGTCTTCCTCTATCTTCTACCGATACAGAATGCTTTGCTGCTACATGCATCGATTCAGGAGAATAGACTGAAAAAATGAAAGGTGGACAATGTATCAGTTGGACGAAAAACAAAAGCAAAATGAACCTCCTAAAAAGCTACTTACGTTAATCAAAGTGATAATCATTGGCTTTCGCCAATTTCGCATCCTCCACATCCAACAAGTCCCTTTTGACCTCAGGGGCGTAGAAGCAAGAATAACACTCCGAAAACTTGGCGGCCACGGCGCTATCGGTAGGAAGGACACCAATCTCACGAAAATTGAATCCGCATGCCATATCGGCGTTCGATGGAACCCCTAGAGAATGAGCAAGACGATAAGATTCTTCCTTCAAGGAATCCGGTTCACTAGAAGAACTGGATCCCGTATAAAACCACATCTCACCATAATCCCCAAGTTTCGATGCAATGACCACATGGCCAAAACCCAGGAGCCGCCCTTCTACCATGTCTTGATTCAACCGAATGGATTCATGGAAGAATCGTGTCTTACCTCTGGCCAGTTCTATGGCTTTCCCTTTCACCAACGAAGAGGAGATTTTCTCCTTACCGCCAGCAGTGTCAATGGCCTTATTCTCCAATGGCTTCTATGACGATACAAACTTATGCCGTTTCGAGCCATCATCATGAATGGCGGCATCGAATCCGTGGTTGTGCTTTCTTGACACCCGGGCGAACGTCGGGGGATCGATGACCAATAGGTCATCATTGAAGGAGTTCATAGCAGCAGCCGAAACCTTTGGACGGGCCATAGGGTCCAGGCCTGGAGGTGAGTGGTCCTAAAATAGAGTAAAAGAAAATGACAAAACAAGGGAGAAGTTAGCGAAAACCCAGGAAATCATCGTTCAAAGCCAAAAAACACAGTCGTTACTCCATACACAAATCATCCTATCACTAGTGATAGAACCAAAACTTCACCCATTGTGACCATTTGTTCTAAAAGGTCGGCAAGAGACCTCCACCGTCCTCAAGCTTCTTGGGAACAAAGATATTGGCCCCAAAATCTAAATACACCTCATCCGTATTCGGATTCTGAAACTTGTTTCGGCGTTGCTGAATCTTATAAAAGCGAGCGAAAGTGTCAACTAGCAGATCAGAGCCTATCATCTTCATGGCCATGGCAAAAGCACTCAGGCGAGTGATAGCATTTGGAGTCAATTGGTGAAGCTATACCCCAAATCGATCAAGAACACCCGAAACAAATGGCTCCAAGGGAAAATGCAAGCCAGTGATAAAGAAGTCATGAAAGACGATAGCCTCATAGGGTTTCGACTGCGGTATCATTTCTTTGCCAGGAGGGCAAAACTGTTGATGACCCAAGCAATCCTTCTCTAGGTAACCTTTGTTCACATAATCTTGTATCAATTTATGAGTAACTCGAGATCAGCTAGAATAAAAGTGTTCCCCTGGTGCTGGAGCAGGAGAATTACTAACAGACTCTGTAATAAACACTTGCACTAAGTCGGACGGCGCCTATGGCTCCACTTCTTCAATCAGCAAAGCGTTTTCAGCGTTACCCAAAACCACATTCTGTGGACCAGTAACCTTTTGACGAGAGGAACCAGAGCTGACAGTACTGGCCGAATTCGACAAGCTAGAAGAACTACTAGTCACCCAGTCAGTGGACTTTTGACTTGAACTCCCCGAGCAGTTCTCGTTTCCGCTGGAGGAACCGGAGGGCAAAGCGACCTCTACCGTGTCAGCCATCTAAAGAGATGGCGAAAACTCAAAACAAAATGAAAATTTAGAAATAAAGAAAAAGTAATAATAACAAATAACAAACAGTAAAAACAATGACAAAAGTAGAAGCGAAAGAAAAGAAGCTTCACCTTGTTGATAAGGCGGAAGCAAAGTCTCACTGCAAGGCACGAAATGAGTAGCCGAAAGCTCAGTTGGTGTCGAGCAGGAGCACCAGAGGCAGAGCAAAGGAAGCGCAACTCAAACTAATGCACGAGGGCCCTTATATAGCCGGTCGACTGAAGGCCAAGAAGCGCGGCACAAAAACCAAGAGGCACGTCAATTAGCCATTACCCCATGCGTTGCGTCGATTCACATTCCAAACAACAAGAGAAAAATAAAAATAAAATATAAAAATAATGGTAAACAGACGCCTTTTCGATTTTAATAAAATAATGTTTCACACAATAGTAATAATGAATAAAAATAAAAACAAAAAAGATAATTAGTTCACCATTACGCACTTTGGGGGAAGGCGTCGTCCGGGCCAGAGCGGTAATGAGATACGGCGCCCGCCTTTGACACAGTTGACGAAAGGGGGCGCCGAGGGGCTACTATTGAGGGATGACAGGCGGCTGGGGACCCCCAGTTGCGTAAAGCTACTGTCGGCCATCGTTTCACCTGCTGGTATCTCTATCAACGAAACCGTCGGCGGAAGGAGACGTCGGTTTCTGCCCCGATGGCTAGTAGAGGCCCGGAGGTTTTCGATCGGCGTTTCATCTACCAATACTTCCATCGGCGAAACCACTTGCGAAAGGAAACATCGGGTTCCTCCCATCAGGCGAGGGAGCACCCAAAAGCTTTCGCCCGCCGCTAGCGATTGGTCCTAGGGCGATACTGATATCGAAGGGTGTTTGAAGCATTCAACGTACCCTAAGGTAACTGGCCTTGGATAGTGCACTATTTTGCAGGTTTTTCGTCATTTTCGGTTCCCTTCAGGATCAGCGAAGCTTTCCCAAGCAGGGACAGTGGGTCCCGGAATTGGTGGGCCCATCAGGGGAGGCGCTATTCAAGGGAGGCCGCAAGCGGCTCGGACCAAAAGCATCCACATAGGAGAGGAATATGCCCGGATACCATAGTAGGTGGGAGGGCATTATGGTCCTTGTAAAAGATATGGTCGTGTATAAATAGAGCTCCACACGAGCATTGTAGAGGGGGGGAAAGCAACTGTCTCCGTGATCAATACATAAATTTCTTTTCATCCTTCTTTCGTGTTCCTTCCATTCATAGTTGTCGTGCTTTCGATAGCAAGAGCAGCAATCTGGGGTTCAAAGGCTAAGGCCTAGAACAACACCGAACCTATGTGATATGTTATGAGGTTTAGATAGACATGAAGCCACTTAAATTACTGACAAGATAGTTTTGGCAAGATGGCATTCAATAAAACAAGTGCTTAATTCATTCAAAACACTGGGATTCTTAGACATGCATACTTCTTGACAGTTGAAACAAAAATTCACAAATATTGGAACTTGCAATATTGGGTCCTCGCATTGAGCTAACTGACCTAATATAAACTAAAAATCTTATAGAAGCCTAACTGACACAAAAAGAAATGTATCCAACCATGACCACTGCCATAGAATAGACCATCACTTCTGGGTCTCAACCCTCATCACCCGGTAGCGATTGGTGATGAAAAGATATGTGGTTTTCAGGATTCAAACTCGAGACCTCAATGTTCACATTCCCTCAATTGCACATACCAGCTGAGCTACATGACACATGCAATTATATAGCAGATGCTATTCTTTTAACCACATATTTTTGAATCTTATATTGTATATTTGACACTCAAAAGAATCTCAAATGAAAAGGTTCTTAACTGCAAAGTTGTAGATCTCGTCGAGTACTACAAATTTGATTTTGACTTTGTCTCCATTCGACATTGTTAATCATGTCAAATCTGATCTGAGAACTTATATAAAATATTTGGATTTGTAAACCATCTCAAATTAAAAAGTTATCAACAACAAAGTTTTAGATCTATTTAAACTCTATCATTTTTATATAAAGTTTATCTTAATCCGATCTCACACAAAAAGATTATGATTTTTTATGCAAAACAGCTATCACTGCCGGTTCAAGTCACAAACCGGCAGTTATAGGTGGGCTATCAAGGCCAGTTTGTTGTTTGAACCGATAGTAATAACTACCATGCCTATCACTGCCAGTTGAAGCCACGAACTGGTAGTGATAGTCCTCCCATCACTACCAGCCTCTATCACTGCTGGTTGAAGTCATGAACCGGTGGTGATACTCTATTACTGCAAGTTCGAAAACAACCGGCGGTGATAACACTGGTAGAGAACAGAGCTTTACTCCCGGTGGGGAACCCCTCTAGTCCCGGTTCCCCACCCAGGAGCAAGCATCCGGGACTAAAGGGGGGTCCTTTAGTCCTAGGTCAGGAACCAGGACTAAAGGTGCCTCCTGACATGCCACGATGGGCGGCACCTTTAGTCCCGGTTGGTAATACGAACCGGGACTAAAGGTTTTATTCCTTTTTTCTTTTCTTTTCAAAATAGGTTTTCAAAGTCGTATTGTACGCTGCTAATTATACATTTATACGCGCGTATAGTATGTTTCGGTTCAAGCACAATGAACGTATTAAATCACAATTCAAGCATAGAATATATATATATATATATATATATATATATATATATATATATATATATATATATATATATATATATATATATGCATCATATATATATTTACATGCATATGTGTATTTTACATTATATTATTTCATGTGCATATATTACAAAAAGATTGCATTATAGTTGTTGTGATATAACAAGTTTCCTCTCATCCTCTAGCTTGGCTTCTATGGCAGTGTTGGGTCGAAGTAGAACTCACCCTTGGAATCGATGACCTACTCATTAAAAAATCCGGCTATAGACTCTTGAATTGCTTTGATTTGGTCTTGCCGTATGACCTTTTCCTCCAACCATCGAGTCTACAGATTTGAATTAAAGGAAAATAAATTAATATATGTACATATATATATATAAAGACGTAGTAACACAATCAATAATAATAATTAAATGAATATATAGTGTATTTTTAATGTACTTTGAGTCTCTCTGTAGGAGTTCTTTGGGAGACCACCTTGATAAACTTGCAAACATAGTAACCACAGTAGTTGTTTCCCCTATTCCTGCCTCAGACACCACTTTACGAGAAAAAGATTTGTCATCCAATCTGGTGATCCGGTGAAAGCTATATGTTTAATTAATAAAGATGATGCGATTCAGGGGACTTACTTACAAAGGGATTACATTCAGTGGCGCTTTGCATTTTTCCATGTGTTGCTTCTCAATAAAGGTTTTCCAAACGCTGCCCAATAAAAAATTTGCCACGTCATCAGATATAGTTAATCATCATGTTTGTGTGTATATATAGTTGCTAGAGATCCCGAAATTACCTCTGGATAATATCTATCATATCTTGGTAGTCTTGTTGTGGTTTTCTCATCGAGTCATAGATTATCAAGTGACTTTTCACTAGATCGATGTCCATCAATATCCAGTGATTGCTGCATGTGTTTATAGGATATAATGCATAACACTCATTAATTAACTAGAATCAACATATGAGCCATTAAGGATGATCGACATTATTAACACTCACTTGAAGTTATAGGGAAAGAGTATATCCTTCTTGTGGCGTTGGTTCACTAAGAAGTTTATGAGGTTACTCTCTGACTCAGACTTCCAATTAGTCTTTGGAGTAATTGGGTCTTTGAATACTATATGGGGATCAACAAAACCAATTTCATTGTAGCCTTCCTTTCTAAGCTCTGTCATTGTAAATCTACATATATATAGTACTTGTTAGGATAATTTATATGCATATACACACATATGATGAGTTTAATAATCGATCGAAAGAATTATTACTTACAGGCAATAGCAGCTAATGATAACTTTGTCCAGAGAGGTCAGGTGGCATAGTTGATGAAATTCTGCAAAGTCAACATACATAACATCATCGCCATGGAACCAATGTTCGTCTCTAATTCTGACACCAACGCAGAAGTCTCCACCGGTAGACGCCTGCATGTACCACTTGTTTAGCAGGTACATTTGCATCCCTAGATCAGATAAGGCTTGAGGGTTGTATAGACTCTAGCCTAGTACAAATTTTTTCTTCCAAATATCAACCTCCACCGCACTCTCAATGTTTCCATCACCAAACATCTGGTAAAGGTCGAGACCAGTCTCATCAATAAATTCACCAAGGTGATCCAAATCGACATCCGGAGGTATGTTTGCCTGATGCATTAATCCTAAATTCGAACCATATTCATTACCAGCAACTAGCGGGGGGACTAATTGGTGCGCTTGTTGTCCGAATTGGGCAACTCCTTTCCCTGCCCGCTTCTTTTTCTGTGCCACCTCAATTGACTTGGTGAGAGTGCGGTCATAGTCCGATAACGTTGATTTGGACGACTTACGAGATTCCCACTGTTGTTGCTGGTAAGAAGCCACCCTTCTTCTTAGAATATCTGGAGCTACAAAGAAGTACGGTTTCTCTAGGTTTCTCCTTGCTTCTTGATTCTTTTTAAGTTTGTCATAGAATCTAGACATATCTTTTTTATATGCATCAGTTCCTTCTTCCTTCTCTTCAGATATTATTTTGGGAATAGCCCTTGGTTTCACGGTGGCTTTCTTTGTAGGCGGGGACTGGTTCTTCGTTTGAGGGGCTAGCCTCTTGCTAGGCTTCTTGGTAGGCGGGGGTGGGGGAGGCGTTGGAGACCTCCTTGGAGGTGTTGGCAGCGGCGTTGGAGACCTCCTTGGAGGTGGCGGCTGCGGCGTTGGAGACCTCCTTGGAGATGGTGTGGATGCAGCCTCGCCTTCCAACACAATGTCATCGTACAGAGCACTATGATGATCTGGCGATTGAACAATTGGATTTAGGTTGGGGGAGGATCTGCTACAAAAAAAGGAATGACATATTATTATGAGCAGATTGTTAATTATTTAAGCCAATACAAATTAATGATGTAGTGTTTTCATCCGCACGTACCTATGGTGAGGTAGTTTAGGAGGAGGTGGAGCCGACATCCCTAGAATGATGATGTAGCGCTTGTGCCATAGAATGAATGTCTTCTCTGCTTCTCCTAGAGTCTTCTCGCCATCACCTCCAGGAATGTCAAGAGGCAAATCACTAAAACCTTTTTCAGCTTTATCTACTGAGATGGTAGCATATCCTTCTTGGATTATATTCCCATGAATCCTTGGTGTCTTGGTTCGGTCGATAGGATTAACAAGACCGATAGCCACCTTGATTGTGGAATTCCCCTTCAGAATGTGTAGCTCACACGTTGTACAAGGTTCAGTGACGTCATCCACAGGGAAGCGCAGTCCTATGTCCCCTTGATTTGGTCTCTCCGTGGAAGCGCAACTGCTTTTCAACTAAACAGATTGGCTAATGTTGATTCCTATCTCTGATGCCTGCTTGCTTGCACTCACTGCTATTTGCACTTGCCTTCTGATTTCCTCCTGCATTCTCGCTTCAAGGTTTTTTTCCCGCTCCTGTGCTTCATGCACCGCTTCCTCCAACCTCTAGAGCCGTTGTGCCTCTTCTTCCTTCTTTCTCTAGCGGCTTCTGTAGGAAGGTCTGTCCTGAGGGAATCCATGCTCCCACGAGACACTTCCTTTGCCTCTAGTTCGGCCACCATGTTCAATAGTCCCAATGGCGTATGTCAGCTCATCCTTCTCTCTATTGGGCCTGAACGCACCACTAGCAGTAGCTCTCTGAGCATAAAACAATCTTTCTACTGCTTCTTGCAGTCTTGCGCCATAAACGCACTTCCCTGTCTCCTGGTCTAGTGTTCCCCCATGAGCGAAAAACCAATTCTTTGCACGTTCTCCCCACTCAAGTGATTCTGGTCTGATACCCTTGGCAAGAAGGTATGCTTCCATTTTGTTCCACTTCTTAATGGCAGTCGGGTAGCCACCTGATCCCAAGTTATGGTGGTATGTCTTCTGTTGGGCATTACGTTGGTTCTTTATCACCCGACTCACGCCCTCTTCCGAAGTCTTGTACTGTACAAACTCATCCCAATAGGGCCTCTGCTTTAAGATCGGGCCTGGGACAGTAAAATCTGGTGCTATGTTCTTCTTAACATACGTCGTGTATAGGTGTTTCTTCCAAGTCTAAAACTGGGTGGCCATCTTCTTCATTGCCCAATCCCTAACTCGCTCCTTCAATTCATCACCATCTATTATATCATCATAACCATCTGTTTGGAGCGTGAAATGTACCAAGACATCTTTCCAAATTAACGTCTTGTCATGATCAGGAGACAAAACTGATATGAGGAGCATTGGTCTTCTTCTTCCATTCACGGGTACTAATCGGGAGCCGGTCCCGTACAAGGTAACCACAGTGGTGCACAAATTTCATTTTATTCGGCCCCCTGGTTCTCCTATATCCACATTGAACTCCGAGATGATGAAGTGGCCCTCCAATGGCTTTTTGGGACCTCGAACATTTTTACTCTTCATTGTAGTTGTTGATGTCGATCCAGAGGGCTACGAAACATAAACATTATTTTTAATGTCATGAGCACACATAAGACATATGAAAATATATATAGCTAATAATAAAAAATATATACTTGGCCAATATGTTGTTGCTCATTTTGTTCAAGAGCTAAGTACTGACTCCCGTCATCTGCATCCTCTTGCACATTATTTTTAGCACTATCATCGCCGGCAACTTGAGTGCCAGTGTTGATCAAATTCATCATCAACTCCTCCTCATCCATGTTTCTCGGGTCGGCCATCTAGCTTCAAAAAACAAAACCAATATATAGTACGTCAAATCTTTGCTTACATGCGTAAAATCTACGAACAATATGCATTATTAAATCTTGCCCCTCGGTCACGGACGCAATTCACCACACTAGGGCAAACTGCGTTGGTACTAGGATGAATTAGGGCTATACATAAACGGCCGAGGGCGAATTGCGTCGGTGACTAGGGCGAACCACGTTGGTGACATCAACAGCGCGGTTCGCCCTGGTGTGATTGTTTAGCATTAACGATAATGATAATACGAATGTTGATCAACTAGGCCGCGAGAGAGGGCGGTGTGATAAGAGTGGCGGTGCTCCACTCTGCCGTATATATGTCTGTACACATGGGTGAACGAGGGCGGCGGTGCCATGTGAACCATGTAGTCATTCATCATATGAGAAAATTCTATGCTGATAATGTAAGTATAAGTCATTATGAAATGTAAGTATATGTGTCTTATTGCTAATAACCATTACTATTTCCGAAATGATAAGAATTTATTTTCTTCTTCTACAGGCACAGTACTTCGTCTCTGATGCTATGATATAAAGTTTGAAGATAGTCTTCCTGGAAAAAATATGTAATGCTCATATTACTTTAGCAACATTAATATATTATATCTGTATATTCAAAGTTCACAAATGAAGAAACGTTGAAGTTTTCCTTCATTTTTATATGATATTTGCGTATATAAAATCTAGGACATTTGTAATTTACTTTAGAACATCCATAAAAAACTTTTGGGCAGCAGAAAGATATAGAAAATATTTTTATCCAAATAGCCCTCTAATGATGATATAAAGAGTGAGCTTTACAAAAACTCTAGAAGATGGTCTAAGTTCCGCCTATATAGAGCATCTACATGCGCCTCTAAAAGGCTCGATGTAATAGTGATATAAGGAACAAAAACTAGTGCAATTATTTAGGGGAAAATGAGAAACAATGTTGAAAAGGTCCCTCTATTGCAGAAAGACATTATTCATTGTAGTCTCTAGAGCGAAGGATGGCTAAATAGACGACCGATCGAACTAGAGTATTGTGCTGACCCCATCATCTCGGCTTGAGTAATCTTCTTTTTGGACTTTTCTTTCTTGTGGCCCAAATTGTCTGTAACCATGCATGCAAGTCCAACCAAAACTGCTTACATCATCACATGTGATATTTTTTATAAACTAAAAAACGCTTAGTTTACAAATTGGGTATCCAAATTGAGTTCCTATTTGACCATTATATATCCTACAACAAATCCTTCAAAAAAAAGACCCTACATGAATATATTTGGATAAAATTTCGTTAACAAACATTGATCTATGAAGATAGAAAAAATTCTTCTATTGAGCAAAGGCAATGTTAGTTCTAGATTCATGAAACAATGTTCTACTTTCAAAAGAGAAATGTTTTCAGTTTAGGAGAACAAATTTCTACATTTCAGATCTATTCGGTATCACAGCAAAATATAACATTTTTTGAAGTTTTCCGGCCACCGTCTGAGAATGTACAAAGAGACAAACTGATCACCTCGAGCTCGGTAGTAGAGGGCCTCGGACGCGCGTGGAGGAGGGCACGGTGGAGGGCCATGGGCGCGCGTGGAGGAGGGGCACGGGCGTGCGCGGTGGAGGCCGCACGAGGAAGAAGAGGGCGACGGTGTCACGGAAGGCGAACGGACGGCGGCACGAGGAAGAAGAGGGCGGTGGTGTTCGACGAGGAAGAAGACGAGCGGATCGTTCTGCGCCAGGCGCTGGCGGTTATATACCAGAGAGAATTACTCCCGGTGTCAGCCACCAACCGGGAGTAAAGGGTCTTTACTCCCGGTGCGAGTTACCAACCGGGAGTAAAGGTATACCTTTACTCCCGGTTGGTAACACGCACCGGGAGTAAAGGGTTTTTTTTGGCGGGCCACGAAACTGCAGCCCACCTTTACTCCCGGGTGGGCTTCCCACCCGGGAGTAAATGTGGCCTGTAGTTTTGTTTCCCACCTGTTTTAAGCAATAGTCTTGTTAAATACAATAGAAATGCAATAGTTTTTGTTAAATACATAGTAAATTAAATAAAAGGCATAAAATTATTATGTTAAAAATATGTATTTTCTTTTTCTTTATTGCACATAGGAAAAATCTATAACCTAACTTTTTTTATTTTTTGTTACAATTATAAAACATAATGTAACTAATATTTATTATTTCATTAATGCAAAAATGTAGTGTTTAATTAAAATTATTAAAACTATTGGTTTTGGACAGGAAATTTGTTTTCACATCATTTTAATGTTAATATTTTAATTTTTCATCACTCAATATCCTAATTTACCTTTTAGAGAAATCCCACCAAATCAAACATTGATTTAATTTGAAACATGACATAATAAACATCTGAATTCACAATTATTACATAATATCTCAAACACACACTACATTAAATCACTATATCATCAAGTGGGCACAGCAGTGAACTTCTTCTTTATGTATGTCCCTTGGTTATGATCGCGTCGTAACCATGGAGTGTCCTCATCATTTACCAAGATGCTAGGGTCTTTGTTCACTTTGAAGGGCGGAATTCGGTCATCCTTTTTATAATCTTCTGACATGTCCGACTTGTCCTCAATTCCCACGATGACTCTTTTCCGTGAAAGAACTATGTGGCGCTTTGGCTCTTTGGTTGAGTCATTATCGTTTTTCCGTCTTTTTGGTTTGGTAGACATATCATTGACATAGAACACCTGATTCACATCCTTGGCAAGGACGAATAGTTCGTCTTTGTACCCAATATTACTAAGGTCTACTGTTGTCATTCCATACTCGTTGTCTACTGTTACCCCGCCTCCGGTCACCTTGACCCATTAGCACTTGAACAATGGGATCTTCAAAGTAGGTGCATATTCTAGTTCCCATATTTCATCTATGCGTCCATAATATGTCTGCTTATTCCCATTCGGGTCTGTGGCATCTATGCGGACACCACTGTTTTGGTTGGTACTCCTTTTATCTTGGGCTACTGTGTAGAATATGTTCCCATTTATCTCGTACCCTTTGTATGTGACGATATGCCATGATGGTTGCATAGCCAATAAATACAGTTGCTCATGGATGCTCTCATCACCTTGACATTTTTTTCGCAACCAACCGCTGAAAGTTTCCATGTGCTTATGCGTAATCCAAGCTTCAGTCTTCCCTGGAAACTCGGATCGTAAGAGATCCTTGTGTGTCTCAATATACGGATCTACCAAAGAGGAGTTCTGTAGAACTGTGTAGTGCGCTTTATTGAAATAATCATCATCCGTACCAATATATGTTTCCTCCCTAGTGTCCCCTTTCCGCTTAGTCTCCCCTCATGTCTCGATTCAGGAACATCAATCGAGTCAAGGTCAGGATTAAAGTCAACACAGAACTCAATGACCTCTTCTGTTCCATAGCCCTTGGCGATGCTTCCTTCTGGGCAAGCACAGTTGTGAACATATTTCTTCAGGACTCCCATGAATCTCTCTAAGGGGAACATGTTGTGTAGGAACACAGGACTGAGAGTGAAAATCTCCTTGACTAGGTGAACTAGGAGGTGTGTCATAATATCAAAGAAGGAAGGAGGTAACATCAACTCAAAGCTGACAAGACATTGAACCACATCATTCTATAGTTTAGCTAGATTAGTTGGATCAATTGCCTTCTGAGAAATTGCATTGAGGAATGCACATAGCTTCACGGTGGCTAGACGTACATTTGGAGGTAGAATTCCTCTTAATGCAACTGGAAGTAATTGCGTCATGAGAACGTGACAGTCATGGGACTTTAAGTTACATAATTTCTTCTCTGGCACATTTATAATACCCTTTATATTCGAGGAGAATCCAGATGGTACCTTGATGTTGTTTAAGCATTCAAACATGATTTCCTTCTCCTCTTTGCTTAGAGTGTAGCTAGCAGGACGTAAGTAATGGCATCCATCATCTGTCTTCTCTGGATGCAGGTTGTCTCTTTCTCTCAAACAACGCAGGTCCTGTCATGCTTCAAATGTGTCCTTAGGCTTTCCATACACACCCATAAAGCCTAGCAGGTTCACACAAAGATTCTTCATTAGGTGCATCACGTTGATCGAGCTGTGGACCTCTAGGACTTGCCAATAGGGTAGGTCCCAAAATATGGACTTCTTCTTCCACATGGGTGCGTGACCGTTAGCGTCGTTCGGAATAGGTTGGCTTCCATGTCCTTTTCCAAAGATGACTTTCACATCATTGACCATATCGAGTACATCCTCACCGGGTCAGTTGCGAGGCTTGGTCAGGTGGTCTGCCTTCCCTTTAAAATGCTTGCCTTTCTTTCTTACGGGGTGATTTGCAGGAAGAAATCGACGATGGCCAAGGTACACGACCTTTCGACATTTTTTCAAGAATACACCTCTAATATCACTGAAGCAGTGTGTGCATGTATTATATCCCTTGTTTGACTGTCCTGAAAGATTACTTAGAGCAGGCCAATCATTGATTGTTACGAACAACAATGCTCACAGATCAAAGTGTTCCTGTTTGTACTCATCCCACACAGTACACCTTCTTTATTCCACAAAATGAGAAGTTCGTCAATAAGTGGTCTCAGGTACACATCGATGTCATTGCCAGGTTGCTTCGGGCCTTGGATGAGCACAGGCATCATAATGAACTTCCGCTTCATGCATAACCAAGGAGGAATGTTGTAGATACTTAGAGTAATAGGCCAAGTGCTATGACTACTGTTCTGCTCTCCAAAAGGATTGATACCATCTATACTTAAAGCAAACCTTAAGTTTCTTGCATCATTTGCAAACTCCGAGAATTCTCTATCGATTGCTCTCCACTAGGACCCATCAGCAGGGTGTCTCAACATATTGTCTACCTTATGGTCTTCTTTGTGCCATCGCAACAATTTTGCATGTTCTTTGTTTTTGAACAGACGTTTCAAGCGTGGTATTATAGGAGCATACCACATAACCTTGGCAGGGATTTTCTTCCGCGGACGTTCGCCCTCAACATCACCAAGGTCATCTCGCCTGATCTTATACCGCGACGCATGGCATACCAGGCATGCATCCTGTTTCTCATACTCTTTGCCATGGTATAGGATGCAGTCATTAGGACATGCATGTATCTTCTCTATTTCTAGCCCCATAGGACAGACAACTTGTTTTGCTTTGTAGGTAGTAGCGGGCAATTCATTGTCCTTTGGAAGCATCTTCTTTTGGATTTTTAGTAACTCTCCAAATCCCTTGTCAGATACACCATTCTTTGCCTTCCATTGCAGCAATTCTAGTGTGGTTCCCAACTTTTTCTGCCCTGCATCACAAGTTGGGTACAACAATTTCTTGTGATCTTCTAGCATCCGCTCGAACTTGATCTTCTCCTTTTTACTTTCACATTCTCTTTGTGCGTCACGAATGACCTGAGAAAGATCATCAGCCGGCTCATCTTGTGCTGCTACCTCTTCTTCAGCTTCTCCCATTGCAGTATCATTGAAGCACGCACCATCGGGAATAATATCATTGTCGTCCCATTGTTCTTCTTCACCTTCTTCCATTACAACACTAGTTTCTCCGTGCTTTGTCCAACAAATATAGTTTGGCATGAAACCCGACTTGAACAAGTGTGAATGAAGAGTCCTTGAGCAAGGATATTCCACCGTATTCTTACATATGGCACATGGGCAGCACATGAAACCGTCACGTTTGTTTGCCTCGGCCGCACATAACAAAGAATGCATGCCGTCAATGAACTCTTGGGAGCAGCGATCAGCATTATACATCCAATGACGGCTCATCTGCATTACATGACATAAATACCATATTAAAACCTAGATCATAATTAATTATTTATACAACATGCGTGCCACCACAAAAGATACAAATTTATGAAAGCATCGCTACAATGTAGACAATCCCACTACCACTAAAAGAACTAAAGCTAAAATACATTTTAGGAGCACAAGGATTTCGTGACCAATCTCAACTAAAACAGACAGATCCCCCGATTGTGCAACATCTTTGGGCTTCTTCGGCTGGATCACTGCCTCATTAGCCGCCGTATCTGCCTGTTGTGCAAGATATTTTTGCACGAGTTCAACATACTCTTCCTCCCAGTAGAAGCCTGAACATCGTCCACTGCCATCCCACTGAAATTAAAACAAAAAATTAGAACTTTAATCACAACCATCATGAAAATAGGTATAAACTAACCATAATCATTAAATACGATAAAATAACTCACATTGCGATCCGGACACTTATAGAAGATACGATCCTTGTTGGGACCCTCCTTCTTCACTCGGTACTCCATCACAATCTTCGTCTCATCACGACACTTGCCGCATGGAATGAGAGGAAGGCCTGGCCTAAGTCGCTTTGGAAACCCATGAGAGGCCGAGGACCCGGAAGCAGTTGCCATCTACTCTCTATACTCATTTTTTAATACACTACAAATTTCTCCTTTTATAAACAAATAAAATTAAGAAACTATAAAATTATCTAGATCTCTATACTCATTTTTTAATACATTATAGCTCAAAAACATGTTTTAATAAATAACCATCCGTACTAGTTGACCTTGCTTACGTGATCATCTCGGCGAGCATTTCTCCACCGGACGGCACCGTACTTGGTCAAGGAAGAGCTCCGATTCTATGAGATAGGGAACACGGTCTTCCATGACCGTTGTCGCTCTCCCTCATAGAATCAAAGCTCCTCCTTGATATCCATTACGGCTCGGCAGAGAACATGCTCGCCGAGATGAACACGGTCCGCAAGTTCAACTAGTACGGATTTTCTATAATTTTCTAACTATTTTCTAAGTTTATATTTATATATACTACGTTTAGGTACGGTGATTGACAGACTACTGTGACGATATCGGGACATGTGAATAAATAACCATCCGTACTAGTTGACCTTGCTTACGTGATCATCTCGGCGAGCATCTCCACCGGACGGCACCGTACTTGGTCAAGGAAGAGCTCCGATTCTACGAGGAAGGGAACACGGTCTTCCACGACCGTTGTCACTCTCCCTCATAGAATCAAAGCTCCTCCTTGACGTCCATTACTGCTCGGCAGAGAACATGCTCGCCAAGATGAACACGGTCCGCAAGTTCAACTAGTACGGATTTTCTATAATTTTCTAACTATTTTCTAAGTTTATATTTATATATATACTACGTTTGGGTACGGTGATTGATAGACTACTGCGATGATATCGGGACATGTGAATAAATAATCATCCGTACTAGTTGAACTTGCTTACGTGATCATCTCGGCGAGCATTTCTCCACCGAATGGCACCGTACTTGGCCACGGAAGAGCTCCGATTCTATGAGGAAGGGAACACGGTCTTCCACGACTGTTGCCGCTCTCCCTCGTAGAATCAAAGCTCCTCCTTGATGTCCATTACCACTCGGCAGAGAACATGCTCGCCAAGCTGAACACGGTCCGCAAGTTCAACTAGTATGGATTTGCTATAATTTTCTAAGTTTATATTTATATATACTTTAACCTTCTTTCATGTAAATATGCAAGCTTGAAGTGATTTTGAGCTCAAATTGCTTACAAATGAAAAAAACCACAATAAAGAACCATATATATAGTGACCAAAATGGCATAAGACAATGGTGAAAAATGAGAGTATGAGATTGGTAACCTTTACAACTGAAGAATCGACGGAGGAATCGAAGAAATCGATGGAGGAATCGAAGAATGAATGGAGGAACAATGGAGGGAGGGAGGAAGCAAGAACACTAGTGCAGTGAGCTTCAAAATGTGCTGAGCTCGGGCTCGGGGAGGAAGAAGGAGACGGCCGATATATAAAGGGAGAACATTTAGTCCCGGTTGGTGGCTCCAACCGGGACTAAAGGTAACTTTCCAACCCCGGGCGCAGCCATGGCCTGGGAGTAGACCTTTACTCCTGGTTGGATCCACCAACCGGGAGTAAAAGTATACCTTTAGTCCCGGTTGGTGGCTCCAACCGGGACTAAAGTCCCTACCACCTCTGTCCGGCGCAGTAGCCGTTGGGCAGGGACCTTTAGTCCTGGTTGGAGCCACCAACCGGGACTAAAGGTATTTCTAGTCCCGGGGGCAAAAAATTCCGGGACTAGAGCCCATTTTGGCCGAGGATCAAAGGTCTGTTCTCTACTAGTGTAATCCGTCTGTGATTGCTAATTCTGTAGTAGTGGATGAAGTAACATATCATAAGGTTCTCATAAAGAAATTGTCAGGGCGCTCATGTTGCACTAACGGTTTTGATAGTTTGGAGCCCAAAAATGCATCCACAAAATACCTCATCAAACAATTGTATGCTTGCCACATGCAAATTTATGTACTACAGCCATCAACTAATTCGCCTTGTCCTCTAAACAGACAAAATGATATGTTTGTATTGCTTTTGTTTCTTCATGTCTGCTACTTAACCACAGCTAAGTCATATGATGAAATAATAGTAGTCACAAGAATTTGGATAGGGCAGGATGTATATTATTTAAAATCCAATGGAAAAGTGATTCATATGAATTGTCTATTGAGCTGTGACCTGAGACAAGGGAAGAGGTTTGAAAATAAGATAATGTAGGCAAATAGATGAAGAAGTAAGTGGCTTATCTTGTACTCACCTTCCGAATTGGAAGTATGGATGGGCTACAACTATAGGTACATCTAGGAGAAGATTGGTTGTCATTACCCTGACAATAAGAGTCAATCTCCCAACTCGGGTAGTGGGTTTTGTGCACGCACACTTCAACTTGTGAATAAGAATCACAATAAACCCACCGAATATTTTGATACGTCCGACACATAAGTTAGACACATGATATAATTATGTCGCCAATAACATGATATCAACTTGATGGCACGCGCACCAAACACACACTTTCAATTTCTAGAATTTTATGGAAATACTTGTCATTCACCATGCATATGTGTGTGTATACAGCTGATTTGGTATCAACCTTCTAGTGAATGGACATTTAAAAAACGCTTGTAGTGAATGCATGCATGCCAATCACATGTTCTCAAAAATCTTTCTTTGTTTCCCTTTTTTCTTTTTTAAAATTTTTGAGGAAATGGAATTGTTTCCAGCTAGCCTTCCGACCGCACATAGCCATGTTTTTACAAGATTTCATCAGCTAATCACATCCTCCACACTGAAACACATTTCAACACTAACTCTCTCCCATTAATTCTAGGGAGAATTCCTTATTTGACATCAGACAAATGACTTGTTCCTTTTTTGGCCCTCAAAAAATTTTCGTTCCCTATTTGACACCGAGTTCAACTTTCATTCCTTATACGACACTCCGTTAGATTTTCCATCCAGGAACCGTTAACTGCCCTGTAAAAAGACGATTTTGCCCATATGGTGTTGGAGATGACAGTTAGAAAACCTAAAGTTTTTTTTTGAAAAAAAAGAAACAGAGGCTCCCTACAACAAGAGCCTCTGTTTCTTTTTTTTCAAAAAAAAACTTTAGGTTTTCTAACTGTCATCTCCAACACCATATGGGCAAAATCGTCTTTTCACAGGGCAGTTAACGGTTCCCAGATGGAAAATCTAACGGAGTGTCGTATAAGGAATGAAAGTTGAACTCGGTGTCAAATAGGGAACGAAAATTTTTTGAAGGCCAAAAAAGGAATGAGTCATTTGTCTGATGTCAAATAAGGAATTCTCTCTTAATTCTAGCTGATATATGCCTATGCTTAAAACTTATTAGATTCGGCATAATAATATTTCCCTTTATTGTTCCAGATACAAAATGTGCAGAGCTCAAGGAAATGAAATAATACTGTCCAAATTATTGGACAGTCATGCAATAGGAAAGAAAATAAGATTAGACCACAATTTAAGTATTAGCTTGCTATTATGTATTCATCACACTGAACTGTTTGGCCATCGGCTGCATACATAGCTTGATCATCAGGTATTCTTAGAACACTTTTTTTTGACGAGATTTACATGCATTCATGAAAATTTCAGGCTGTCATCACTTTGGAGCAGTTTTATTGTACGTATGGGAATCTTAATTAAAATTGAATAAGCGGATTATATATATGAGCAGAACTTTAGTATTCAGACAACCTTGTCAGTTTTACAGAGGAAAAAAGGCTGTCCATACACGCAACGCAAAAGTAGATAAAAGTGTTACCATGATTGCTTCTAAAAACACCATGATCTTTTGCTACATTAGGTTCAAAGGAATTACTTCTTTTGAAGAAATATACCACCTGAAGAAAGACTAATCACCGTCGAGTAAGATAGACCAAGTACTAGACACTTAATTTTCTTTTGAGAAACACATTAACATATATTAGAGCGAGCAGCTTTCAATGTGATGATTAATTTTTATAGCACATTGAACAGTATGCTTACATTGATATTTTTTTACGTTGGCTTCAAGATTTATTCCTTATGCAAGGACAGCATACAAATGGTGCACTATTATAGAAACTATTTTCAGAGACGTCCTATTTTCCTCAGTGGCAGCTAGATCAAGAACAACCTCTAGAGACACTTCTAACAAGCCCCGGCTAATGGATCACCCCTGGAAATCAATTTTTTGGGTAGCTGGTCTTACAAACCACTCTGAAGGCATGGTGGTGTGCAATTAGACATGAAAGTAGATCACATCGTTTAGGCACAAGGGGGAGTAGGTGAACAAGAATCTCCCATTTTCTTGCCCCAGTGTCATGATATTTAGTGAACAAGTTCATTTTCAAATAGGTACTCATTTCGGATCTAGAACTAGGTCTATATCAAGGTATATTCATGGGGGTGAGAGAGAGAGAGAGAGAGGATTAACATAATATTGTTTTGCCAGTTCGGTTGAATATTAATTATTGGCCTATTTATTAAAATGTGTTGGTTATAGTTATGAAATTTTTAGTTTTTTATGTTAGTTAATGCCACCTAGGTAGCTAGATATATGGCAGGGTTTACTATTACATAACACCCGAAAATTTCCTCTTTCTGAAATAAAGTTAAAATGATTTAATTTTGTATTTTGTGCTCATGAAAACATAGGTAAATAATATTTTTTCATTAAATTAAAATTTATCATAAGGCTTAGCAACATTTTTATGCATACATGCTAGTGCATTGGAATTATTGGAATTGTGACTTTGTATAAAATTCAAATTTTTAAAAGGATTTAAATTTGAATTGAATTTGGTTTTGAAAATGTGTTAAAGAAAAAGAAAAAAAAAGGATTTCACTTCTCTCTCACTCTCTCTGGTTTTTGGCCTGCTCCCTCTCTCCTCTACAGCCCAGTGTGCCCACCGGCCTTTTTCCTCTCCCCGCGGCCCACCCCAAGTCACCGCGTAGTATTCCCCTCTCCTCCTTCGCCTTGCGTGGCCCAACCAGGCCCAAGCCGTGCACACCGGCCCAGCTGCCCTGCACCGTGTCGCCCGCTCCCCTCCCCTCCCTTTCTCCCTCTTGGCGTTAGCCCTGCTGCTTCCGGCCCAGCAACAGCAGAAGCCCACACGCCGCTTCCCTTCACTCCCTCTCTGTGTATGACCAGCCAACCCCGCGCATTCTCTCACTGACGAGGCGGCCCCGCAAGTTAGCCGCACCCCTTCTCCTTCCTCTTACCCGTGCGGGACTCTGTGCCATCGGCACAGAATCCACTGCCGCCCTGATCTTGTCGGGATTTGGCGTGCGCCCCACGCCGCTCCGCCCCTTAAATAGCAAGCCCCTGTGTCCGTACTGCCGTACCTTAGTCCTAGCGCAAGCCGCCGCCTCCACCCGAGCTCGCAGCGCCCCGCTTCTGGATCTCGCCGAGCTGACACCACTGCTACTGTCGCTGGGAGCCTCTCCGCCGTCCGTGACCCATTGCCGAGCTCCGCGTCGAGGTTGCAAACTTCCTGGAGCTCTCTGTCTCTCCCTTTATCCCTCTATTGCTCACGCGCCAACGCCAAACTTGTAGGAGACCTCGGTGCCACCCCACTGACCCCTACGCTGTTGCTGGACGTTCCACGCTATTGTAAACACCCTAGGTGAGTTCGCCTTAATCCCCACTTCCACCCCATGCTTTCCCCTTGTCGAATCGTGGACTCTAGGGCCCTCTTCGTGCTCGCCAGCGAGCTCCTCACCGCCATCAATGGAGCTCCGCCGCGCTTGGCACTATTCTACCCGGCCAGCTCTCCTTTCTCCCTCCCCTCTTCTAATCTGGATCGACCATCTTTGATCCAAACGGCCCATATTAGAAGATACCCCTTTGCCTGGCTTATTTGCTAAGGAGACCCTGTAATTTTCTTATTTCAACATGCAGTCCATAACGTATACTTCCAAATATGTTCTCTCTTTCTAAAAGCGTAGTTTCCTTCGGTTAGATACAAAATACGCTTTCATCTATTTACAGTTTTGCCACTAGTTTTATAGAGGCCACAAAATCTTCGTTTTAACTCCGACTTGATCCATTCAAGTTGCGTTAGGTTCATAGTTGCATAATCTACATGTTCATACTACTATTATGTATGTTTTCAACTTTTAAATTTGAGGTTAGATTTAATCTATTATTTCAATAAAGGAAATCTTGTTTAATTCAAAACTTCTTTGTTTTAGCTTTGATTTTTGTGATCTTCACGTCTATGTGTTCATAGCAAGACAGCGATTTATTTTACAAACTTTTCATCTTGATTTTATGCTGATTGGTGTACTGTTCAAATATATTGCCTTTGTTTGCTATGCATGATTGCTTCTGGATGCTTTTATGTTGATGTGATTATCGAGTATAAATGGTGAGCAAATCGTGGGTGATTAAGAGTACTACTTTGATGAGCAGGATCAGCAGGAACACTTTGTTCAAGGGAAGCATAGCATGGGATCTTCCTTGTTGTCCTATTCACTTTAATAATTTAATCATATTCATGTGTCTACCTTGGCAACCGTAGTAAATTTTCCTAGCTCTTTGACATCTTGGATTCCTTGTTACCTATGGGGTATTGCATTGGGTAGTATGATGCTAGTGCTCAACTAAAGCCATGAACTTGTAACTTGACTAATGGTATATGCAATAAACATTAAAACATGACTTTTTAGCAACTTAGAAATAGGGGGCTGGAGTGTTTAGCTACTTTCCAAATGCTTCAGATTCCTCTCCCAAAGGACTTATCTATAAGTGATCATCTGGGACTTATAGTATAGCTGTGCGGGCCAGATGGCTCTGGCTTTAGCTCAGTATGAGGACCTTTTGTAACACCCTAAATTTTGCATATTTTTGAAACAGGAGAAAATTGGTTAATTAAGCATTTTGTGGGAACTTGAACCTAGGAAAAATAATCAATTTTATTAAATTAAAAACAAATATAGGTCAACGATCATGAGTGTGCATTCATTTTGTTGCATAATATTTTGTATTGTTTGGTTGAAGTCGGGTTTCAAATTGAATTGAAATTTCATTTTGAAATTGCTTTGGAAAAATTAGAAAAAGAAAAATATAAATTTCCTTCTCCTTCCTCTATTTTGGCCCGTAGGCCTGCTTCTGCCTGTGGCCTGCTTCTTTCCTTTCTCAGGCCGCTGCTCATCCCTTTGCCTCCGCTTGGGCCGAAGCCCAAGTTGGCTATTCTCCCTCACCGCGTCGGCCCAGCAAGGCGCTGGCGCAGCTCCTCTCGCCCATAGACCTGCGCGCCTCCCTCCGACTGCTGACCGCCCCGGCCTAGGCATCAGGCCTCCTCCTTCCTCTTGCTTGTATCATAGTAGGACACTACCTCGCGCCGCTGCCGTGTCCGGTGCTGCCACGAGCTCTGCTATGTCGTGCCGCCTAAGTAATCCCGCCCCCATAAATAGCTGCCACCGCTGCCTCTGCCGCATCCCAATCTCATCTGCCACAGGTTTTTTTTCACCCACGCAAGCCGCAGCCACACCTCGCTCTAGCACCGCCGCGATAGCCGCCATCCACCGAGCGCCACGCCGCCATCGTTGCTTCCCGCACGCCTCTTTCAGTTTGGGTGAGATCCCCATCCCCTCCTCTCTCTCCCCGTGTTTCTTTTTCGCTAAACCATGCACTGTGGGCCGAAAGCTGAAGCTCCGGCGAGCCACCCATGGCGCCGCCATCGCCCACTCGCCGCCGGCACTGTTTCGGCGTGAATCTTTTTTCTCTCTTCCGCCAGATCAAATCTCATCCGTCTAGATCTAATCCGGCGGTTCAGATTGAAGGATACCCCTTCGATCGGGATTTTGCATATGAGTCCTCATAAATATTTCAGTATTCCGCAGTCCAAAGCATGATTTCATATTCTGTTTTCTATTTTTGAAAGCGTATTTTGGTTCGGTTAGATTGAAAATACGTTTTCAGTTATTTATAGTTTTGCCACTCAACTTGTTTTAGCCATAAAATCTCCGTTGTAACTCCGATTTGATCCGTTCAAGTTGCATTAGGTTCATAATTAAGTAATCTACATGTTTATACTACTGTTAAGTAGGTTTTCAACTTTTAAAATTCGAGATTAGATTTAATCTATTATTTTACTAAAGGAAAACTTATTTAATTCATAACTTCTTTGTTTTAGATCCGATTTTGTGATCTTCGCGTCTGTGTTCATAGCGAGACGTAGATTTGTTTTCCAAACTTTTCATATTGATTTTATGTAGTTGGTGTACTGTTCTAATCTATAGCTTTGTTTGCTTTGTATGATTGCTCCTGGATGTTTGTATGTTGCTGTGGTTATCGAGTATAGACGGCGAGCAATTCGTGGGAGATCAAGGGTACACCTTTGATGAGCAGGACCAGCAAGAGTACTTTGCTCAAGGCAAGTATATCATGGGATCATCCTTGTTTCCTATTCACTTTAATTCATTAAATTTATATTGCATGTGTCATCTTGATAGGAATTTCCTAGAATTGAACTTTTACCTTGTTACCTACGGGATATGCATTTGGGTAGCTTTGCTAGTGCTCAATTAACCCATGATCTTGTAACTTGACTAATGGTATATGCAATAAGCATTAAAATATGACTTTTTAGCAACATGGAAACAGGGGGCTGAAGTATTTAGCTACTTTCTAAATGCTTCAGATTCCTCTCCCTAAGGAATTATCTGTAAGTGATCATCCGGGACTTACATTACAGCTATGAGGGCTACATGCCTCTGGCTTTAGCTCAGTATGAGGACCTTTTCTAGCTTGTTAGTGGTTACCTTCATTGGCGTAAGAATGGCTTGCCGAATCGGGTATAGAGCGGCCTTTGTCCTCATGTGTATAGGCTGCGTGTCAATGTGCCATCGGGAAGGGGGGCTCTACATCTGTTTGCTGAGTGAATCTAATGGCCCTAACTTGTTGGACGGACCTTTGAAAGGCTTTATAGGACCCCTACCTGCTCACCTTGGAAGTGATTTGGGAGTAATTAACCTAGGCATATGGGCATCACGACTCACAGTGAAAGTGTACAACCTCTGCAGAGTATAAAACTAGTATATCAGCCATGCTCACTGTCACGAGCAGCCTTGGAACATTTACGGAATAGATGAACACTAAGAATTATTTGTTTATGCTATTCATTATTCATGTTTACATTTGATCATGTGCTTTGCATTAGGAATTGAAACAACTTGTTGCTACTCTTAAGCTAAAATTATGATAACTAAAAGCTAAATGCTGTTAAACTTGTGTTAAGCCTTTTGAGCCTCATGAACCCCATGTTATACTTGTTGAGTACGACATGTACTTACGCTTGTTTATTTTCATCATTTGGATAAAAATCCCGGATGGGTTACATATGGCTTTGGGTATGATGATTTTCCTGAGGACTTCTAGACTTGTGGTCAACCAGTTGACGTCCCTGTGAAATGGAGCTTCCACAGGAGATCATTTATTATTTCCGCTATATTTATGTGATAACTCTGTCTTATTTGTGATGTAATAAACATTTGTGATGATACTATTCATGATTTGTCGGCTTAAGTGTGTGACTGATCCCTGGGCGCACATAAGATTTTGCACTCCATTTTGTCCTTAAAATTGGGTGTGACAGATTGATATCAGAGCTGTGTTGAATATAGGACGCAAGCCTAGTTAGCAATGGTCATTTTAGCTTCTTTTGCTTCACTCATTTCATGCTTTCTATCTCACCCTTGTTATTTGCTAAAGTTTTATGCTTCTTTTGCCTTATTCTATTATGAAAATTATTGCTTCTAACCTAATCTAACTAAATCTAATTCTATAGATGCCTCATGCCAGCAAGACTGCCCGCATCAGCACTGGAGGGTACTACCCGCCTCATGGTTAGTCCATGGAGCCTAAGGAGGAAGAACCCTAGGAACAGGAATTTGATTCGCCAACACCACCAACACATGTACCTATGCCTGAGCCGGTCTAGGAGGAACCCCAAGAAGTCAAGGTTGTCCACTTGTCCAATGAGGAGGAGGAAGACATCATTGACGAGGATGAGCGGATCCCGCCCCTAGGGTGGACGACAAAGGTGTGGTATAAGTTGAGATGTGAATCCTCTATTTCACATCACTGACTCATGAGCATGCTTTAGACCTACTACTGCAACTGGGATGCAGCTATGGAATACGTCTGCGAAGAACATACACACCCTCTTGAAGATACCTATTGGAAGACCAGGGTGTGCATCACCATTAAGGACGAACAGAAAGGCGCATATCAGCTAGATTCAAACTATGCGCACCATGGTCACTGTGCTACCATGGAGGATGGCATAGAAGATGCAGCCGCTGAAGCTTGCATAGGCCTTCGGGGTCACCGATTCGAGGGCATGAAGAATGACCAATATCGATTCCTCCCTCGCCAACAACCAGAATTGGGATGGGCTATGATGGACCCATAGGGCACGGATCCAACAACCCAGGTGATGGTACACTTTGGCTATGAGTCCGTGGCAAAGATTTGCCAATTGGAGGATCAATTGAAGGCACAGCAAAAAACCATCAAGAGACACTGACAGGTGATAGATGAACAAAGGGTGTGCCTCAACTTGCCAAAGATGTACGAGGAGCTTCCCCATAAGTCTCGCCCATGGATATTGGAGTCCCTTTTATGTAATAAAATGATAGTAGAATGACTCATTTGGATTTCTGGAACTCAAGATATGACTGTTTTACCGAGGTGCTGATGTTGAGACTCGTCTAGAAAACTTTCAGAATGTATTCTAACATTGGAATTTCTAAATTTTGAATATTTGATAAGCAGATGTCTAGAAGAGGAAGAGGCCGAGTTCATGGAGGTGTTCCCCCACATCCACCACCACCACCGCCACCAACTATTGAACAACTCTTGGCAGTACAGACACAGATCATGCAGACGTTGGTGCAGAATCAGCAGAACCAACAGGTTGGTGGAGCACCATGAGATAAGCGTGGTGAATTCTTGAAGGGACGTCCCTCGGTGTTCTCTCATGCCACTGATCCACTGGAAGCAGATGATTGGCTTCATGTAGTGGAGAAGCAGCTCAACATAGCACAATGTAATGATCAACAGAAGGTGTTGTACGCTTTAGGACAGCTCCAGGGAGAAGCACAAGACTGGTGGGAGTCATTCAAGTATGGACGTCCTGCCAATGCTCCTCCTGTCACCTGGCAGGAGTTTAGAGAGAATTTCAGATCCTATCACATACCAGAGGGACTGATAGAGCTCTAGCAGGAGGAGTTCAGAGCTCTGAAGCAGGGATCCATGTCCGTCGCTGAGTACCATGACAAGTTTGCTCAGTTGTCACATTATGCTCCAAATGAGGTTGCTGATGATGCCGATAAGCAATGTCATTTTCTCAAGGGTTTGTATGATGGTTTGTAGCTCTAGCTTATGTCCAACACATACCCTAATTTTCAGACGCTACTGAATCACGCTATTGTTATTAACAACAAGCGCAAGGAGATGGAGGCCAAGAAGAGGAGGCTTCAGGGACACGCCTCTAGGAGCAATACTCGTCCGCGTACCAATCCTCAGCAAGGTTTCCAGCAGAGGTTTCAAGGACCACCCAATCAGTGGAACCATGGTCAGTAGCCCCAGCACAACCCAAACCAGCAGCAGAATGCCAATCAACGTCCTCAGCAATAGAGTGGTCAGCAGACACCACGACAGGGAACCCGCAACAACACTCCTATGAATACTAGTGCTCCTAGCACTCCCAACAAGTGCTTCCATTATGGTAAAGAAGGCCACATGTCTTATAATTGCCCTAAGAAGCCCAACCAGCAAACCCCCCAAAGGCAGAACAGCTATCAGAAGCCAGCACCCAACACAGGAAAGGTGAACCATGTGTCTACTGAGACGGCGCTTGCAGAACCAGAAGTCATGCTCGGTACATTCAATGTTAACTCAACCCCTGCCACTGTTCTTTTCAATTCTAGAGCTTCACATTCATTCATATCACAAGCATTTGTTAGAAATCATAGCATACCATTATGTGCCATGCAAAATCCCATATTAGTAAACTCATCGGGTGGAAGTATGCAAGCTTCATATCGTTGTCTTCTGACTAGTCTATTCTTAAGGGGGTAGAGTTCAAAGTGAGCCCCATTGTGTTGAGAGCATCTGGTATAGATGTGATTCTAGGTATGGACTGGATGAAGCAACAACAAGCAGTGATTCAGTGTAAGGAGAAGGTAGTTGTTGTGACCGCACCAAATGGGGAAAGAATCAGTGTTGATGTTGTAATACAAGCACAGCCAACAGCCACAGTGAACCAGCTTGATGATCGCGTCAACAAGGAGGACCTAGTGGTAGATGAATTTCCAGATGTGTTCCCCGATGATTTGCCAGGTATGCCACCTGACCATGACATTGAGTTTATTATTGAATTATTACCTAGAACTGCACCTATAGCTAAGTGTCCATATAGAATGGGGGTTAATGAACTAGAAGAACTTAAGAAACAAATTAAGGAGTTACAGGAGAAAGGTTTTATTCATCCTAGTTCGTCACCTTGGGGAGCACCGGTTATATTTGTTGACAAGAAGGAAGGTACTTAGAGGATGTGTGTTGATTCTCAGTCACTCAATGAGGTTACTATCAAGAATAAGTATCTATTGCCTAGAATTGATGACTTGTTTGACCAGTTGAGAGGTACTTGTGTTTTCTCTAAGATTGATCTTTGTTCTGGCTATCATCAGTTGAAAAGTCGTGCAACTGACATACCCAAGACAACTTTTAATACGAGGTATGATTTGTATGAGTACACTGTTATGTCATTTGGTTTGACCAATGCACCTGCCTACTTTATGTACTTGATGAATAAGGTGTTCATGGAGTTTTTGGATAAGTTTGTGGTGGTATTCATCGACGATATATTAGTATTCTCCAAAACAGAAGAAGAGCACGCTGAACATCTGAGGTTGGTCTTGCAGAAGCTCAGAGAACACAAGTTGTATGCTAAGCGAAGCAAGTGTGAATTCTGGTTGAAGGAAGTTTCTTTCCTAGGAGATGTTGTCTCTGATGGTGGAATCATAGTAGATCCAAGCAAAGTGAAGGACGTATTGAATTGGAAACCACCAACAAATGTGGGAGAGATTCGCAGTTTCTTGGGATTAGTTGGATACTATAGAAGGTTCATAGAAGGATTCTCTAAACTTGCCAAGCCTATGACAGCTTTGTTGGAGAAAAATGCTAAGTTTGTGTGGTCCGAGAAGTGCCAGGCTAGCTTTGAAGAGTTGAAGAAGAGGTTGACTACAGCCCTAGTGTTGATTTTGCCTGATTTGAACAAGAGTTTTTCTATCTATTGTGATGCATCCCGTTAAGGTCTCAGATGTGTTCTTATGCAAGAAGGCAGAGTAGTTGCTTATGCATCCTGATAGTTGAGAAAGCATGAGTTAAATTATCCTACTCATGACTTAGAGTTAGCAGCAGTGGTTCATGCTTTGAAGATATGGAGGCACTATCTCATTGGACATAAGAGTGACATCTATACTGATCATAAGAGTCTGAAGTACATTTTCACTCAGACAGATCTGAATATGAGATAGCGTCGATGGTTAAAGTTGATCAAAGATTATGATCTGGAGGTACACTATCATCCTAGAAAGGCAAACGTTGTTGTCGATGCTCTTAGTAGAAAGAGTTATGCCAATGAGGTGCAAGTGGCACATATGTCGAGTGAGTTATGTGCTGAGTTTGAGCGACTAAATTTGGGCTTTGTCACTAATGCAGTGGAGCTGGTGTTGGAGTCTAAATTGGAGCAAGAAATACGTAAGGGTCAGTTATAGGATGCGAAGTTGAAAGAGATAGCAAAAAACATAGTGATTGGTAAGGCACCAGGTTTCCGTATGGATGACAATGGAACTCTATGGTTTGGGAAAAGACTATGTGTGCCTGAGGATAAGGCTATACGAGAGGCAGACACATGAGTCTGCTTATTCTATTCATCCTAGAAGCACTAAGATGTATTTGGATCTGAAAGAGAAGTATTGGTGGTACGGACTCAAAAGAGATGTTGTAGAATATGTTGCTTTATGTGATACATGTCAAAGAGTCAAGGCTGAACATCAAAGACCTATGGGGTTGCTACAACCAATGAAGATACCTGAGTGGAAGTGGGAAGAAGTTGGTATGGATTTCATTGTTGGGTTACCACGTACTCAGAGAGGTTATGATTCAATATGGGTGATTGTGGATCGGTTAACTAAAGTTGCTCATTTCTTACCGGTCAAGACTACCTATACTGGCCCCCAGTTGGCTGCGTTATATATGGAAAGAATAGTGTGTCTACATGGAGTTCCCATGAAAATTGTGTCTGATCAAGGTACCCAATTTACATCCCATTTTTGGCAGCAAGTACATAGTTCGTTGGGAACCAAGTTGCATTTTAGTACAACATATCATCCTTAGACACATGGACAAACTGAGAGGATTAATCAAATATTAGAGCATATGTTGGGAGCTTGTGCATTGTAGTATGGTACTAGTTGGGACAAGAGTTTGCCTTATGCAGAGTTCTTTTACAACAACAGTTATCAGAAAAGTCTCAATATGGCACCTTTTGAAGCTTTGTATGGCCGAAAGTGTAGAACCCCTTTGTTTTGGAATCAAACAGGAGAAACTCAAGTGTTCGGACCAGATGTTTTGAGAGATGCGGAAGAGCAAGTAAGGATGATCAGAGATAACTTGAGAGTGGCTCAGTCTCGACAAAAGAGCTATGCCGACACTAGAAGAAGAGAATTGGTTTTCGAAGTAGGTGATTATGTGTACTTGAAGGTTTCACCTATGAGAAGTGTGAGAAGGTTTAACATGAAAGGGAAGTTAGCCCCAAGGTATATTGGGCCTTTCAAGATTTTAGAGAGACGTGGTGAAGTTGCTTATCAGCTAGAATTGCCTGAGAGTTTGTCAGGTGTGCACGATGTGTTTCATGTGTCTCAGCTAAAGAAGTGTTTGCGTGTACCTGAGGAGCAGATACTATTAGAGGAGCTTACCATTAAGGAAGATCTCACTTATGAAGAATTTCCAGTAAGGATTTTGGAGACGGCAGAAAGAGTTACCAGGAGCCAAGTTATAAAGATGTGTAAGGTCCAGTGGAATCGATATACAGAGGATGAGGCTACTTGGCAAAGAAAAGAGGATCCAAGAAAAACATACCCACAGTTATTTGAGTAAGCATCGTCCGAATCTCGACGACGAGATTCATTTTAAGGGGGGTAGAATTGTAACACCGTAAATTTTGCATATTTTTGAAATAGGCGAAAATTGGTTAATTAAGCATTTTGTGGGAACTTGAACCTAGGAAAAATAATCAATTTTATTAAATTAAAAACAAATATAGGTCAACAACCATGAGTGTGCATTCATGCTGTTGCATAATATTTTGTATTGTTTGGTTGAAGTCGGGTTTCAAATTGGGTCGAAATTTCATTTTGAAATTGCTTTGGAAAAATTAGAAAAAGAAAATATAAATTTCCTTCTCCTTCCTCTGTTTCGGCCCGTAGGCCTGCTTCTGCCCATGGCCTGCTTCTTTCCTTTCACAGGCCGCAGCTCATCCCTTTGCCTCCGCTCGGGCCGAAGCCCAAGTCGGCTCTTCTCCCTCGCCGCGCTGGCCCAGCAAGGCGCTAGCCTAGCTCCTCTCGCCCGTAGACCAGCGCGGCTGCTGACCACCCGGACCCAAGCGTCAAGCCTCCTCCTTCCTCTTGCTCGTATCCCAGTCGAACACTACCTCGCGCCGCCGCCGTGTCCGGTGCTGCCACGAGCTCCGCTATGCCGTGCCGCCTAAGTAATCCTGCCCCCATAAATAGCTGCCACCACCACCTCCCTATCTCATCTGCCACAGGCTTTTTTTCGCCCATGCAAGCCACAGCCGCACCTCGCTCTAGCACCGCCGCGACAGCCGCCATACACCGAGCGCCGCGCCGCCGTCATTGCTTCCCGCACGCCTCTTTCGGTTCGGGTGAGATCCCCATCCCCTCCTCTCTCTCCTGGTGTTTCTTTTTCGCTGAACCGTGCACTGTGGGCCGAAAGCCGAAGCTCCGGTGAGCCACCCATGGCGCCGCCATTGCCCACTCGCCGCTGGCACTGTTCTAGCGTGAATCTTTTCCCTCTCTTCCTGCCAGATCGAATCTCATCTGTCTAGATCTAATCCGGCAGTTCAGATTGAAGGATACCCCTTCGATCGGAATTTTGCATATGAGTCCTCATAAATATTTCAGTATCCCGCAGTCCAAAGCGCGATTTCATATTCTGTTTTCTATTTTTGAAAGCGTATTTTAGTTCGGTTAGATTGAAAATACGTTTTCAGCTATTTACAGTTTTGCCACTCAACTTGTTTTAGCCATAAAATCTCCGTTTTAACTCCGATTTGATCCGTTCAAGTTGCGTTAGGTTCATAATTAAGTAATATACATGTTTATACTACTGTTAAGTAGGTTTTCAACTTTTAAAATTCAAGATTAGATTTAATCTATTATTTTACTAAAGGAAAACTTGTTTAATTCATAACTTCTTCGTTTTAGGTCTGATTTTTGTGATCTTCGTGTCTGTGTGTTCGTAGCGAGATGTAGATTTGTTTTCCAAACTTTTCATCTTGATTTTATGCTATTGGTGTACTGTTGCAATCTATAGCTTTGTTTGCTTTGCATGATTGCTCCTGGATGTTTGTATGTTGCTGTGGTTATCGAGTATAGATGGCGAGCAATTCGTGGGAGATCAAGGGTACACCTTTGATGAGCAGGACCAGCAAGAGTACTTTGCTCAAGGCAAGTATAGCATGGGATCATCCTTGTTTCCTATTCACTTTAATTCATTAAATTCATATTGCATGTGTCACCTTGATAAAAATTTCCTAGAATTGAACTTTTACCTTGTTACCTACGGGATATGCATTTGGGTAGCTTTGCTAGTGCTCAATTAACCCATGATCTTGTAACTTGACTAATGGTATATGCAATAAACATTAAAATATGACTTTTTAGCAACACGGAAATAGGGGGCTGGAGTATTTATCTACTTTCTAAATGCTTCAGATTCCTCTCCCTAAGGACTTATCTGTAAGTGATCATTCAGGACTTACAGTACAGCTGTGAGGGCTACATGGCTCTGGCTTTAGCTTAGTATGAGGACCTTTTTCTAGCTTGTTAGTGGTTACCTTCATTGGCATAAGAATGGCTTGCCGAATCAGGTATAGAGCAGCCTTTGTCCTCATGTGTATAGGCTGCGTGTCAATGTGCCATCGGGAAGGAGGGCCCTACATCTGTTTGCCGAGTGAATCTAATGGCCCTAACTTGTTAGGCGAACCTTTGAAAAGCCTCATAGTGACCCATGTCTGCTCACCTTGGAAGGGTTTTGGGAGTAATTAACCCGGGCATATGGGTATCACGACAAATAGTAAAAGTGTACAACCTCTGCAGAGTGTAAAACTGGTATATCAGCCGTGCTCATGGTCACGAGCGACCTTGGAATATTTACGGAATAGATGAACACTACGAATTATTTGTTTATGCTATTCATTATTCATGTTTACATTTGATCATGTGCTTTGCATTGGGAATTGAAACAACTTGTTGCTACTCTTAAGCTAAAATTATGACAACTAAAAGCTGAATGTTGTTAAACCTGTGTCAAGCCTTTTGAGCCTCATGAACCCCGTGTTACACTTGTTGAGTATGACATGTACTTACGCTTGTTTATTTTCATCATTTGGATAAAAATCCTGGATGGGTGACAGATGACTTTGGGTATGATGATTTTCCTGAGGACTTCTAGACTTGTGGTCAACTAGTCGACGTCCCTGTGAAATGGTGCTTCCGCGAGAGATGTTTTATTATTTCAGCTATATTTATGTGATAACTCTATCTTATTCGTGATGTAATAAACATTTGTGATGATACTATTCATGATTTGTCGGCTTATGTGTGTGACTGATCCCTGGGCGCACATAAGATTTTACACTCCATTTTGTCCTTAAAATTGGGTGTGACACCTTTTCTAGCTTGTTAGTGGTTACCTTTATGGCGCAAGAGGGGCTTGCCAAGACGGGTATAGGACAGCCTCTACTCTTATGTGTATAGCCGTGAAGGAATTGTGCCATTCGATAGGGGTTCCTATATCTACTTGCCAATTGGAAACCTAGCGGCCCTAACTTGTTAGACAAACCTTTGAAAGGCTTCATAGTGAATCCTGCCGACCTTCCTAGGTTGTGGGTCAAGAGGCTAGCTACCTCGGATGAAAGGGTAAATCATGACTCACAGTGAAAGTGTACAACCTCTGCGGAGTGTAAAACTAGTATATCAACCATGCTCACGATCATGAGCGGCCTTGAAACCCTTACGGAATAGATGATGAACACTGATGATACTGATAATAAAGATGCTCACTAATGATTACTGTTTATGCTATTCGTTATTCATGTTTACCTGATCACATGTTTTCATGGGCTTGTGAATAAACTTGTTGCCACCCAATTGCTAAAAGATGACTCACTAAAAACTAATCGCAGTTAAACTAGTGTCAGTCTTTTGAGCCTCATGAATCCCATGTTATATTTGTTGAGTACGACATGTACTTACGCTTGCTTTACTTTTTTAATACTTTGGAAAAATCCTGGATGTGTAGCAGATTGCTAGAATTTGAAGAAGCTAGGCTTGTGATCAACCAGTCAGTTGTCCCTGTGGATTGGAGTCTTCACCCGAAGATCGGAGTTGTCTTTCCGCGATTTATTGTCTAAGGTTATATCCTTTATACTAAATATGTTATATATTAAGCATTGTCTTTTAATATTACCCCTTATTTGTAGCTATATGTGAGATTTGACTTCCTGGGCTCACATATGGTGCGTATCTGGTTTTGTTCTTAAAATCGGGTGCTATATATTAGTTCAATAATTTTAGGTAAACATGAATTGGTTACAGACTGGACCTAAATTATTCCAATATTTACCCACTATGTCCTGATATTAATTGATGGTATAACAGTTCATATTTCTATAGGAATCAAGTTTAGGATGCTGTCCTACAATTAGATATTTGAATGGAGAGAGAGATTGGTTGTCGTTGCCCGACAAAAGGAGTCGATCTCCCAAAAAGGGTAGTGGATTTTTTGCACTCAGACTTCTCTTTGTGAAGAAGAATCACAATGCACACGTAGAATATTTTGATACGTCCGACACACAAATAAGATAGATGATATAATTATGTCACCTATAACACAAAAAGTACTTGATGGCACGCGCACCAAACATGCACTTTGGATGTCAAGAACTTTAGGGTAATACTTGTCATTCATATATATGATTATACATATGTATATTGTTTACTATATTCCCCTGTTATATTTCAACATATAATGCATGGAGGGTCTGTTAAAACATGTATCCAATGATAAAATTTTGCATTATAAAATTTATATCATTTGAGGACAATTTCCAAGTTAATATTTTGGGTTTTGAATCAAAATATTGGTGCACATACTACAAGGAAGGATGTCAAGAATACAGCTTAAGTATTTTATTGGTGATTTCTCTTATAAGAAAAAGATCAAGTATTGATGGTTGTAGCGCACTAGCGCTAATGCATGAAATAAGTTGTCATGATTTGTAAACAAAGCCAAGTAATAGACTACGTCTCTATAAATAATTTTTTGTAGTAGTGAAGATTCTACCAATTTATTATCAAACTTTTAGTTATTGGACACTTAAAACAACGCTTCTATTGAATGCATCCAATCACATGTTCTAAAAAGCTTTCTTGAATTCTTTTTGTTAGAAAATGGAATTTTTTCCATTCTCTACAACCACACATAGCCACAATATTTCATCAGTTATTAATCACATCCTGAACACTAAAACACACTTCGACACTACTCTCCAGTTGTACCTAATATATGCCTATCAGCCTATGCGTAAAACTTAGATCCAGGAAAATAATATTTTTCATTACTGATCCAGGTGAAAATGTGCAGAATGAAATGATATATCATGAGCACTAACAAATTCTGTGGCAAACTCCGATATTGGATAGCCATGTAATAAGAAAAAAAATATATTGCCATTACACTGAATTGCATGTCGTTCCATAATATCTCTATATAGTCAATATGGGCCATTTGCTGCACACATCGCTTGATCATCACGTATTTTTAGAACTTTTTCTACATGATTTACAGTCACGACAAGTTCAGGCTGCCATTACTTTTGAACAACTTTGACAACCTTGTCAGTTTTACCGAGAAAAAAGGTTGTTCGTACACACAAGCCCAAAAGTAGAGAAAAGTATTACCATGATTGCTTCTAAATTTCTAGCTGCTAATACTGTAGACCATGAACTTTCGCTAACATAAATAAAACACAATGATTTTTTTGGCTACTTTAGGTTCAAAAGAATTATTTCTTTTGAAGAAAATATACCACCTCAAGAAAGACTAATCGCCATCAAGTAAGATAGATCAAGCACTAGACAGTGAATTTTCTTGCCATCCTTCATCGTAGTATGATTTTCTTTTTTTCAGAAACACATTAACATATATCAGATCGAGCCGGTTTCGAAGTGATAACATTGTTTCTCATATAGTATATTGAACAGTACGCCTACTTTCATATGCTTATTACAATCTCTTCAAGAACTGTTCCTTATGCAAGGACAACGTCCATCTTTAATGTTTTGTTCAAGACATTTCAAACAACAGAGATTGCAGCAAGTATGTTAGCTTGACAAATGGTGCACTATTACAGAAGTTATTCAGAGATGCCCCATTTTTCCGAGAGGCAGCTGAATTAGGAACAGCCCCAACTAATGGACCACCACTAGAAATCGATTCTCTGGGGTAGTTGGTCTTACAGACCACTCTTTAAATGGCCTCCCAGACATGTTTGGTAACACTAGTTGCCCCTATTACTGGGGGCCATTTCCAATCCATTTTTAGGGATGGTTAGAAATTGATTTTCAAGTTTGATGTTTCTAGCTGCCCCTAGAAATGGCGCCCAATGTAAAAAGGAACCCTCTTCTTCCTACATGGGACATAAATGTAACTTGAGGTGGAGAACGGAGCAGCTCACAAGGGCAACCCTAAAATTGCAAATCTATAGGGTAAGGTTTCCTTCTTGATTTTCTTCGAAGAGATGACTCTGAAAGGTCTGTTTATACAAATCCAATGGTCTTTTTGAAGTTTAAGGCTAGATTACTTGCTTAATTAGGTTTTAGTTTATCTTTCTCCATGTGCATGGTGGTGTGGAAATTAGACATGAAAATATCTCAAACCTTTAAGGCACTAAGGGTAGATTGAGTAGGGGAAGAAGATATATTCTCGCATTATCTAGCCTGAGTGTGATGATTTTTATGGTCTACTAGTTCATTTTTAAATGGAGGTCTATTTTGGATCTAGAATTAGTTCTTGGTCGATCTAGATGGGAAATTTGCTAAGAGGGCAATAGTTTTAAAAAGTAAAAAGGGAGTTGAAAGGATCAAGATGCCCAAGAGGGGGGGGGGTGAATTGGGCTAATTCTAAATTTCTTTGCAATAATTAAATCATATGGTTAGCCCAATTAACCCCTTGTGCCTAGAAAGTGTTTCTAATTGTTCTACCGCACAAAAGACTTGCAACCTAAGTTCCAATCCTACTCTAGCATGGCAATTCTAAGAATGTAAAGACATCAATTGAATTGCTCAAAGTAAATAGAGAGGGAGGAACGCGGCGATGTTTTGCCGAGGTATCGGAGAGTCACCACTCCCCACTAGTCCTCGTTGGAGCACCCGCGCAAGGTTGTGGCTCCCCCTTGATCCGCGCAAGGATCAAGTGCTCTCTAAGGGTTGATTCTTCGACACTCTATCACGGTGAATCACCCACAACCGCTCACAACGTGAGTTGGGTCACCCACAAGCTCCGCCGGGTGATCACCAAACTCTCAATCACCACCAAGCTGTCTAGGTGATGGCGATCACCAAGAGTAACAAGCACGAACTCTCACTTGACCACGACGAGCCTAATGAGAAGGTGGATGCACACTTTGCTACTCTTGATCTTCACTAATGAGGGCTCTCTTTGGGATTCTCAAATCTCAATCACCTCACTAGGACCTTGCTCTTCTTGGCACTCTCTAAGGTGTTTCTCAGCTATTGGAATGAGCAAAAGTACCCCCACACACGAGCGGAGGTTGTATTTATAACACCGGCTGAAAAATGAACCGTTATGTGCCTCTGTGGCGTGACTAGATGCTCCGGTCATGTTGACCGGACGAACCGGTCAGTATACCCCGAGCTCCAGTGGTTATGAGTTGACTGGACGCTGGCAGCGTTCGATCAACACTGACTGGACGCGTCCGGTCATGTTTTCCCCTCACTGGAACCTTACTGATGTCGACTGGATGCTAGACCTCCAGAGTCTGGTCACTTGCTGAGCAGTGTCCAAGTCAGTAGCCGGAACCTGATCAGCGTCCGGTCAGCATTGACCAGACGCGTTCGATCAGGATTCTCCCTCTTTGGGACCTTACTGGAGTCGACTGGAGCAGAGCGGGGTAGCACAGCGGCGCACGGAGAGGCGAGCGCAGGTAGGAGCGGCGGCGACACGTGATGTGGTGGCGTGAGCTAGGCGGCTAGGGCGGACGGCGGTGAAGAAGGCAGTGGCTTAGGGCTTGCTACGACGCGGATACGGGAAGAGAAGAACGGCGGCTCACGTTATAAGGGGATCCCCCACGGATCAGATAAGGAAATGGAGAAGAGTCCTAAAACCGCACGAAATCTACTGACCGGACGCTCCGGTGGCAGCGACCGGACGCTGCCACCCAGCGTCTGATCGATTCCAGAGAGGTCCAAATCCTCTAGAATCATGACCGGATGCGTCTGGTGGACTCCGAACCGAATGCAGCCAGAGTTCTATCACCTAGCCTTGACGTCTTCATGATCGATCGGACGCTGAAGGTCCTTCTGACCGGACACTGGATAACACTGTTTCAACATTTGGTCACTCCAGCTCGGCAGCTGTTCACCTCCTGTGAACTGACCGGACGCTGGACATCAGAGTCTGGTGTAGCGTTCGGTCACTCTTTCTTCAGCGAATCTTCAATGTCCTTCGCGTTGCCTGTTCTCAATCAAGTCCCAACTCCAATAAGATCCAAATAAACACCAATTGGGACTGATATGAGTGACCTCTCTCAAACCCTCAAGTTTTTCAAAATATTTTGCCTTAGGCTATAATTCTTTTTAAAAAATTAGGCAATAAGAGGGCAATTTGAAGACAAACGACAAACAACAATCATGCACATGCAATGCAATACTTGAAGGTAAATCTAGTTGCTTGCAAGTTTGATCCATGTAACACCCTAGGTGTTTGGCTTCCACACAATTGCATTTCATTTCATAAACATATGCATCATCTATGTCATCATGCCATTGTCACTCAAACATACATATGCAACATTCGCAAATTCTGATTGTTTCATACTTGATTGCTTATGAATGGTAGTAGTGAAACATGTGAATGCAACATGAGTTTCTCATACCTTGAAACATGGCAACATGGTAGGAATGTGGCAAGTTAAAATTTCAACCAAAGTAATGAAACATGTGAAACATGGAATTGCAACATTTGAGTGAATTGCTTGTTTTGTTGCTTCATCACATGTGATCATTAGAAATTAGTATAGCACTTGTGTAAAGTCATTGATTATGGTCTAATACACCTTAACTACACTTAGGGTAATTGTTTGGACAATGTTCATGTGGACCAAAATGACCAAATTGCCCTTTAGGAGAGGTTTGACTTGAATTGACCCTTAGAGTGCCACTGTTTGACTGAGTCAAAAGACCAACTTAGAGACTTTGCATGGCTGTGCACTCTTTACCAAAGTTGTAGCTAATTTATCAAGGAACAAAAGTTGTTTTATGACCAACTCATGAAAATGTGTGGAACATGGTCAAACAAGGCCTACAAGTCAGATTTCCCTGCTGATTTCATACTTAGAATTTTTCTAAGTCCTTAAGTGATTTACAGTTTCGTGTACCAATGTTTGGAGGCTTGTATCTCCCTAACTAGGCCGAACCAACTTGAGCCCCAATTGAAGAAGTTGTAGTACTCACTTAGGTCTTCAATTTTGTTAACTATACCATGAACCAGATCGCCACCGTTTGGGAGTTACGGATCGTTGAATTCGCGCTGTCAGTCATCGTCGTTGATCTCTGAATCGGAAATTTCAGAAAACGGTCAGAGCTCGTCGTGGCCAACCGACGCAGGAGCTGCTCGCCGCGTGGCGCGCATGCTCTGCCGAAGTCTCCACATCGCGTGTCCGAGCTCCAAATGAAGGCCAACGTCTCGCCACTCGCTCGTTCACTCGCCATTTCGCTCTGCCATCTTCTTCCTCCACGAGAGCACGGCCACCGGGATGCTGTGGCAGCCGCCGAGCCAAAAATCCACCTCAACCGAGCACCTTGGTCCAATTCATCCAAGCCATAGCCCCACCGTGAGCTTCTCCATGCCTGCGACCCCACCGTCATTCCATTTTTCGCCTCAGGTAGACCTCCCCATGAGCGCGACTCCACCGGGTCGCCATGACCGCCGCCGGCCGAGCTTGCACGGGGCTGTGCCACTCGAGCCCCTTGCCATCCCTTCTCTCCCTTGCGCTAGGTGCTGTGTGTGACGCTGAAGCTCGTAGAGTGGGCCACTAGGGCCAAGACGCCGTCGTCTCGCCGGAGCCGGCCATGCCGTGGCCATGCGCAGCCATGGTCGTCGCCATTGCCTTTAGCCACAGCAATAGCTTCAATTGATGGCACCACTAGATGCGCATGGGTGAGGTGAACGCCGTAGCACCGCTGGACTCGCCGGAGACGTCACCGGCTGACGAGTTGCGCCACCGTCTTTCTTTCCCTCCCCTGCCTGTGTCACTGTCGCGCGGGTCCCCTTTGTCAGTCGCTGCTGCAGAGGCGGGAGCCAGCCTAGGCCATGTCATGGCTGGGCTACGCTTGCGCGTGTTTCGTGGGCCGCCGGGTCTGTTCGGGTCGGCCCAGCAGTAGTCATTAGGGTTTCAAATTGTTTTGTTTTATTCTTTTCACACATTGGTGTATAGATTCAAAAATATGTATCTCTTAGTTGGTAGATTCAAATGATGTGGTTCCAATTTTGCTGAGTTCATGATAATGTCTAGTTTTTATTAAAAATATAATTTATGCTATGTTCTGTTATGGAAATTGGAGTTGCTAATTATCTCTTTTAATCATGAAGGAAATAGGGGTAATTATATATTTTTCTATGTAGCTCCAAATGGCATGAAATGTTTATGGTGCATTGCTCATATCATGAATAGCTTGTAGTTAAATTTTCATATATTTTGGACACTGCATGTAGGAGATAGAAAATTCTCTTGTTTGCATGGATGGATCTTATGTGAATTTTCATAATTTTTCTATAGATCCAGTAAGGATAAAATTTGGTGAGTGCTGTTCTTATGCTAGAATTATGCTAGGAAAAATGATAAATCTGTTGCTTGACACTTTTCAATAGGGTTTCCTAATTATGCTAAAAATAGACATGCCACCTGTTATTTTGGATACAGCAAGTTTTGCTTGCCCAATGGCTTTGAAATTTTTATGGTAGTCTATGTGAAGCATGAGATAGCTACTGTAATTTTTTAGATTTTTCTGAATAGTTTTACTATATTTTGCTTTAATCACCTAATTAACTAAATAAATTAGAAAAGGATATTAAATAATTTATTTAGAAGTTGGCACTATACTTTCTAATGTTCCTTTGGTATGCACAACAAGTTGGTAAACTTGGTTTGGTCCAATTATGCTTTTGCATTATCACTAAATATTTAATTTAGTAACCCTGTCGTTTTTGGACAGATTTTAGGTTTACTAGAATTCGATTTGGTTAACATAAGAATCATGCTTTGATGTTTACAAATGATTTGTAGAGAATTTCATAAGCTTTCCAGAATGTCCTCTTGCAAGTCATTTGAATTTATAGAACTCTGGTTATGATTGAATTAAGGAACTACTTGTTTGCATGTAAAACTTTAACTTTGATTTAAGGATGCCTTTACTATTTCCTAAGCTTATGGTAATGTTCCTAGGTGTTAGGCCTTTAACTAAAGATGAGCATCTTTATCTTAGGTTATGCAAGTTAGGTAAGTAGATCTTGTTCTTCAAGTTAAGTTAGATACATGTTTTAAAGTGATTTGAATAGAGCTATTCTTAATCGGTAAACGAGTGTCCTAGTGATGTTTTCGTTAAACACTTACTGTGATTCATTCATCATGAGCATCATGTCATTCCTTATGCATCCATGATATTTATCTTGTGCATCGGCATGCAATAGGTGTACCGACAGGAGTGACCCTGCTGGAATTCGAGGAATCGAGCGAGCAGCAGCAGCCAACACCGGAGATTCAGGAGGTGTACCTTCAGGAGAAGTGCTAGACGAGGTCGTCATTGAGTGCCCGGATCACCGTCCATTCAACTTTGTGAAAGGCAAGCCCCAGAGCATATTAAGCCTCCTAATTTCTGAAATGCAGTTAAAGTATTATTGTTACATATATATTGTTGCATTAAGTTTAGGTGTTGGATGCAAACACTTGCTGCATTGGTTATCCAATCCTTGTCCAGATATTGATACCCTGAATCCTATGTAGCTCAGGCTCGTGTAGTGCTTAGCCCTGCTTAAACACGGTAGAAGTCAGGTGATTTCCTGTCACCTGCGAGATATAGGAAGATACATATTGCATGGTTGGCTATATTTGCTATCGTGGAAAAGAACCAGTCTTAATTTGAAATGAAGAACGGATGGAGGCTTGCCGGTTTGCAGTGACTCCATCTGTGTCGCTTAAGGACTGAATCTTGGAGCCTTTCCTGTTCATGTTGAACGCATGCCTCTCTCTTAGTTGGCCGGGTCTGGAGACCGACCATGAAGCCGAGTAGCTCACCTCAGGCCAGGAGTCGATAAGTATAAAGTACGCCTCGGAAGGGAGCTGTAGGCGTGAGTCCAAGGGCAGGTGATTTAAAAGTCCTGATCATCCTGGCAGAAGGGTAATCCCTGAGAGCGCTAGCGCTGATCGAACCCGCAAATTTGGTTCCTGGGTTGTCCCAAAGGTGACCCATGGCTACCCTTGCAAAGTATGCCCGGGTGAGAGTTAGGAATACCCCCTTAGCTAAGTTGTAATTCGATTCGAGTCGCCGTCTCTCCCGGTTAGTGAGAACTTGATGGGCTTATCTCCAAAGTAGATACACTAAATAACCTAATGGTTTAGAAATGATGATATGATGATGACAGCCTTATTATACCTGCTATGGTTAATATTGTTTGCTCCTAATAAGTGAGTGCTCTAGTACAGGTGCAAATCTAGTGGACTAGGTAAATAATGATAAGCTTGATGCTAAGTTTAAATTGGTTACTATAATCATAAGCTCTTTTATGCAACTGTGTCCAGCTAGCCCACCTCATAAGCCTTCCATGACCCTTGGTGTCTTTTATTTTTGGTTTTGACGGGTAAGTCTAGCTGAGTACCTTCTCGTACTCATGGTTTATCTCCCACCTGTTGCAGATGACTAGTTCTACTTTGGTTGCTGCAAGTACTGCCTTCTCCTAGTTGGGGATGAAGACTAGACCATTGGGCGCGGTCTCTACTAGTTCTCATACCTGATGATGCTTTTGTGGGGCATGACTAAGATCTGGCAATGTATTTAAAACTATGAAGTTATGTACTAAACTATGTTGCTTCCGCGAACTTGAACTTGGTTTGTAATATTTTATTTGAACTCTGATGGATGTAATCCGAATGCTACTTGTGAAATGTTGTAACAAATGATGTGTTGTGTTGAATCACTACGGTCTTGGTTTGTATGTCAAAAGTTGGTTGAAATCCTTCGTTATTTCCAGACTACCAGGATTATGGGAGCTTAAGTACAGGAATTTGATCACTTCGGTGATTGTTTTTGTACTTACGTTCTTATGATTTGGTCGGTTCTGTTACAGCTGGTATCAGAGCAAGATTCGACACTAAACATGTCATTTGTGTATTTAAAACAAAAGTATTTGTGAAAATCCTAAATTAAATACTAAGTATTGCCAGTGGTCATATCCCTTATGCCCAAATAAGGACTCTTAGGTGGCTTATTAAAGTACTAACTTAGGGGTTCCTGCTTGTTTCTATTTCATTGTCCATGTGGCATGCTATTGTATGGATGCCATCCACTTGGGTGGTAATGTATGGATCAAAATACCTCTATGCTCTGGTAAGTGGGAGTTGTGAGAGCATGACCATCCAACCGTCGGTCTAGGGGAGAGTAGTTGTGGTTGCTCACATACTTACATGTTCAATCATGTATCTATGAGAGTACTTAAATGTGGGTATCTCTGATGGGTAGCTGTGATACTAGAGTATATACATCGGGGGATGTATGTATGAAAGTATTTAGTTTACTGCTTACTTTACATGCCTTTTTGGGAAATTATTGGGCTGAAATGAAATTTGTTGCAGGTACACTAACAACGTATCGTTGTAGATCGACTAGCTATCGTATACAAGAGAACGTATGTATGCCATCGTATATTTCGCTAGCGTTTAAATTTTTCTAGGTTTGTGAGGACGTACGGATCGTGCATGCATCATGTTCAAGCATACATAGCATTTTTGCATCACTCCTTCCTTTAAAATTGATGGTCTCGACTAATTAAATTTCGGATCCCTTAAATGATTCTCCCCTTACGTTGCAACTTTTTGCTACAGATGGCATGCACGAAACTCACTGCTCGCAAGTCCACTGGAGGCAGGGCACCTCATCACCGGTTAGCTCCTCGTGAGCCCCGTCCTGAGCTTACTGAGGTGGAAAGGCTGAGGGCAGAGCTGGCCCGGGTGACTGCTGAGAGGAATGCGGCTTAGCACCGTTTGGAGCAAGTAACACAGGAATAGGATCAAGAGACCCTAGGAGGTTCAGAGGTTGATAGTTGCTCACCGTAACTGTGAACGTATGTTGATTCACGTGCTGAACCAACGGAATGAAGCCTGGCACTGAGGAGAATGTGTTGAGAGCACGACAGGTAGAACTAGAGCAGCAGTTGGTAGTTGCCGAAGAGTACAACTGACCATCTCCATGAGGAGGTTCACCTGTTACATAATCAGCTTCACCCTCTCCTACCACCTGATGATGAGAATGACAATGAGGATGAGATGGGCTCTGGTGTCATCATGGCTAAAGGTGATGATGACATGGAGGTCAATGGACCTAAGGACGTTCCACCTGATGAGGAGGAAGATGAGGAGTTAGAGCCTGCTAGTGATGAAGATGGAGGAGAGATCTTTGACACTGACTCCGAGGATGATGCGTAGTTTAGCTTACTACTTAGCTAATGAGCTAGAGCTAGTCTTTTGTTGATCCTCATGCATGAACGAGTAGCTTTGTAATAAGTTAATCGTTGGGATGTAATATCGGACCCTATGTTATGTTGGATGGAAGTTTGGAACCACTATGGCTTGGATGTAACCTATCAAATGTGTTATGCTCCACGTATGTGAGCCTTTGTTAAATTCCGTCTTTGCGGTCTATAGATCTCGTTGTTGGTTAAGTTCATCGCATTTATGTGTCAATTGATGCGCTTGATGAGTTGTGTGATTATGATGAATGATTGTGCCTCTATTGATTATATAAATGCATTCTCTCCAATAGACTCAGTTTGGCATAATTATACAATTCATCTACAAAAATTTCCACATCGTCAGTGCTCATTGGCTATACATTTTGCAGATGGCTTATAACCTTTGTCGCAGGTCGTAGCATGGGAGATGAGGAACAACCACCTCCTCCACCGCCCACACCAGCTGAGCTAATGCAAACAGTCATTGAAAGTCAGCGCATGCTAGCTGAGGCTATGCGCCATTTGGCTAACCGTGATGATCGGCATGTCTGCCAAGGACCTGAGCCAAACCAGTACAGCAGCTTTAAGGACTTCATGGACACAAAGCCTCCTATCTTTAGAGAGGTAGAAGAACCATTACAAGCTGATGAATGGTTGAGCATGATAGAGCAAAGGTTTGGATTACTCCGATTGACAGAAGGTATGAAGGCTTCGTATGCAGACACCAGCTCCAAGGCCCTGCAGGCATCTAGTGGACCCATCATAGGACCACCTTCCCTGCAAACATCGAGATAGTTTGGGACCAGTTCTAGATAGCTTTCCGGGGACACTTTATCCCTCCTAGTCTCATGGCAATTAAGCATACCGAGTTCATGAAGCTAACCTAAGGCAACAAGAGTCTTAATGAATACCTCTAGGCATTCAACAACCTAGCAAGGTATGCTCCCGAGTTCGTCGATACTGACACTAAAAGAATAGCTAGTTTCAAGAGGGGACTTTCCCCTAAACTGATGAAGTCTATGGGCAACTGCAAGTGTGTCACCTTCAATGAGTTTATAAGTGACACCCTGACTCAGGAGAATAACGATAAGATTTATGCTGCTTCCAAGACCCGTAAAAGAAACTTTGAGGCAGGTGCTTCTCAGTCTAAAGCACCAGTGGTATCCAAAACCCAGTATCGTCCACCTCAAAAGAAGAATCAAGCTAAAACTGGTTTTCGCAAGGGGTACACAATTTCCTTGCCAAAGAATACCTCTAGGCAGGGCAACTCCAATGTCCCACTAGCTAACTAGGACATGCTGGAACTGTAACCAGCCTGGTCACTGGGCTATATAAGTGTCCCTATCCTTCCAAGCAGAATGCTCATGGAAACGTCCGTTAGGGGCATGTTCACTACACTACTGTGGAGGAAATTCCTACTGGTGAAGTGGTCACCATTGGTAGGTTCCTTGTTAATGATCACCCTGTAGTTGTGCTCTTTGATTCGGGTGCTTCACATTCCTTTGTGAGTTCTACTTTTGCATCTATGCATAAGATGAATGTGATTACAATTGTCAAGGGTGGTTATTGTATTAGTGCTACTAGAAATAATATCCTGACTAACCAAGTAGTTAAAGATGTAAAGATTGAGATTGGGGATCAAGAGTTCCTTATGGATCTTGTAGTTCTACCGGGGGTAGGAATCGATGTAATCCTAGGAATGAAGTGGATGAGCGGGAATGGAGTGTTGATAGATACATCAACCCGTGTGGTAATGTTGAGAGATCCTGTGGATAAGAAGGGTTTTCTAGTGCAGTTACCTTGTGATATCGCTATCCAATATACAGCCAATGCTACCCTAGCCAAAGACATTGAAGATATACCAGTTGTCTGTGAGTTTCCAGATGTCTTCCCTGATGACTTGCCTGGATTACCTCCGGACCACGATGTAGAATTCAAGATAGAATTCATTCCGGGTACAGCTCCTATTTCTCGAAGGCCCTATAGAATGCCGCCTAATGAGTTGGCTGAGCTAAAGAGTCAGTTGAATGAGCTACTAAAGAAAGGTTTGATTCAGCCTAGTTCTTCTCCTTGGGGTTGTTCGGCTATATTTGTGAAGAAGAAGGATGAGTCTCTATGCATGTGCATGGATTATCGCCCCCTTAATGTTGTTACCATCAAGAACAAATACCCTCTTCCTCGCATCGATATTCTGTTTGATTAGCTCTCCAAAGCTAAGGTATTCTCCAAGATCAATTTGAGGTCTGATTACCATCAGATCAAAATTCGTCCTGAAGATATACCTAAGATAGCTTTCTCTACATGTTATGGCTTGTTCGAATACCTTGTCATGTCCTTTGGGTTGACAAATGCTCCGACACACTTTATGTACCTGATGAATTCTGTATTCATGTCGGAACTGGACAAATTCATCATCATGTTCATTGATGATATCCTTGTATATTCTCAGAATGAAGAAGAGCATGCTGAACATCTGAGAATTGTTTTAACTTGGTTACGTGACAACCAGCTTTATGCTAAGTTCAGCAAGTGCGAATTCTGGTTGAACAAGATACCTTTTCTAGGTCATGTGTTATCTGGAGATGGAATTTTAGTTGACCCTACTAAGGTGCAAGAAGTCCTAGAGTGGAAGCCACCTACTACTGGTCATAGAAGTCCGAAGTTTCCTGGGTTTGGCTGGCTATTATCGTCGCTTTATCCTAGATTTCTCTAAAATCACCAAGCCCATGACTCGACTACTTCAAAAGGATGAGAAGTTTGTGTGGACTCCGAAGTGTGATGAGGCTTTCCACACTTTGCGGACCTTACTAACCTCTGCTCCTGTATTGGCACAACCTGACATCGAGAAGCCTTTTGATGTCTATTGTGATGCATGTGGCACCAGTTTGGGGTGTGTTCTTATGCAGGAGGGCCGAGTCATTGCTTATGCTTCGCGCCAGCTTCGAAAGCATGAAATCAATTATCCAACCCATGACTTAGAGCTAGCCATGGTTGTTCATGCCCTGAAGATTTGGAGACATTACTTGCTAGGTAATGTGTGCAACATCTATACGGACCATAAAAGTCTCAAGTACATCTTTACTCAACCCGAGTTGAACATGCGTCAATGACGATGGTTAGAATTAATCAAAGACTACAACCTTCAAGTGCACTACCATCCTGGTAAGGCAAATGTGGTTGCTAATGCCTTAAGCAAAAAGGCCCATTGCAATTCCTTAGTTAGTGAAGACTTTCATCTAGCACACCTCCTTCATCCTATAGTACTCCACAATATCACTGTGGATTGCTCTCTTAGAAGTCGAATTATCAAACTCTAGAAGACTGATGTGGGTGTGTTTCACATCAAGCGGAAGATGAAAGATTAGGAGACCAAGCACTTTAGGGTTGATGACAAAGGAATTCTCTGGTTTAATGATAGGCTTGTAGTACCCAAAGACAAAGAACTTAGAAATCAAATTATGGCTGAAGCCCATTCTTCTAGATTGTCCATCCATCCTAGGTAGCAGTAAAATGTATCAAGATCTCAAGCTGTATTATTGGTGGACCAAGATGAAGAAAGAAATCACAGCCTACGTGGCAAGGTGCGATAACTATTGCAGAGTCAAGGCTATTCACATGAGGCCCGGATTATTGCAGCCACTCTCTATTCCTGGCTGGAAGTGGGAAGAAATTATTATGGATTTCATTGTTGGATTACCCACTACCAAAAAGGGTTGTGATTCCATTTGGGTTATCGTAGATCGTCTAACTAAATCCGCTCACTTTATTCCGGTCAAGTCTACCTATCACCCTCACAATTATGCTGAGATTTATTTTCAACAAGTGGTACGTCTCCATGGTGTACCCAAATCCATTGTTTTAGATAGAGGACCGCAATTCATGGCTCGCTTTTGGGAGTGCTTACATCAGAACCTTGGCACTCATCTAATCCGCAGTTCTGCCTATCATCCACAAACATCAGGACAGACTGAGCGTGTTAATCAAATTCTTGAAGACATGCTTAGAGCTTGTCTTATCTCTTACAAAGGCTCTTGGGAGGACTGGTTGCCTCTCACTGAATTCTCTTATAACAACAGTTATTAAGAGAGTATCAAAATGGCTCCTTTTGAAGCTCTTTATGGCCGCAAGTGTAGAACTCCTTTGAACTGGGTGGAACCTGGAGAAAGAAGATTCTATGGTATTGATTTTGTAAAGAAGCCGAAGAGCAAGTCCGAACTATACAGAAGAATATGACTGCCGCTCAGACTAGACAAAAGAGCTATGGTGACAAGAGAAGAAAACCTATTGAGTTTGAAGTAGGTGATCATGTTTATCTGAAGGTATCCCCTATGAAAGGAGTAAAGCGTTTTGGAATCAAAAGGAAGCTTGAGCCTCGATATGTTGGACCTTACCGCATTATCGAGAAAAGTGGAAGAGTAGCCTATAAACTCAATCTACCACATGAGATGGGAGCTATATTCCCAGTATTCCATGTGTCCCAGCTGAAGAAGTGTCTCCGTATTCCCGAGGAAAGAATAGCAACAAGGAAAATCAACTTGAAATCTGATCTTTCTTATGAGGAGAAGCCCGTGCAAGTTCTGGATACTCAAGAAAGAGTGACTCATAGGTGAGTAGTGAAGGTGTACAAGGTAGTTTGGAGTAATCATAGTGATCGGGATGCAACATGGGAGCGGGAAGATTATTTAAAGGAAAATCATCCAACTTTCTATACTAAATGGTACGCTTTCCAAATCTCGGGACGAGATTTTTCTAAGGGGGGAGGGCTATAACACCCTAGGTGTTTGGCTTCCACATAATTGCATTTCATTTCATAAACATATGCATCATCTATGCCATCATGCCATTGTCATTGAAACATACATATGCAACATTCGTAAATTCTGATTGTTTCATACTTGATTGCTTATGAATGGTAGTAGTGAAACATGTGAATGCAACATGAGTTTCTCATACCTTGAAACATGGCAACATGGTAGGAATGTGGCAAGTTAAAATTTCAACCAAAGTAATGAAACATGTGAAACAGGGAATTGCAACATTTGAGTGAATTGCTTGTTTTGTTGCTTCATCACATGTGATCATTAGAAATTGGTATAGCACTTGTGTAAAGTGGTTGATTATGGTCTAATACACCTTAACTACACTTAGGGTAATTGTTTCGACATTGTTCATGTGGACCAAAATGACCAAATTGCCCTTTAGGAGAAGTTTGACTTGAATTGACCCTTAGAGTGCCACTATTTAACTGAGTCAAAAGACCAACTTAGAGACTTTTCATGACTATGCACTCTTTACCAAAGTTGTAGCTAATTTATCAAGGAACAAAAGTTATTTTATGACCAACTCACGAAAATGTGTGGAACATGGTCAAACAAGGCCTACAAGTCAGATCTCCCTGCTGATTTCATACTTAGAATTTTTCTAAGTCCTTAAGTGATTTACAGTTTCGTGTACCAATGTTTGGAGGCTTGTATCTCCCTAACCAGGCCGAACCAACTCGAGCTCCAATTGAAGAAGTTGTAGTACTCACTTAGGTCTTCAATTTTGTTAACTATACCATGAACCAGATCGCCACCGTTTGGGAGTTATGGATCGTCGAATTCGCGCTATCAGTAATCGTCGTTGATCTCTGAATCGGAAATTTCAGAAAACGGTCAGAGCTCGCCGTGGCCGACCGGCGCAGCAGCTGCTCGCCGCGTGGCACGCATGCTCTGCCAAAGTCTCCATGTCACGCGTCCGAGCTCCTAGATGAAGGCCAACATCTCGCCACTCACTCGTTCACTCGCCATTTCGCTCTGCCATCTTCTTCCTCCGCGAGAGCACGGCGACCGGGACGCTATGGCAGCCGCCGAGCCAAAAATCCACCTCAACCGAGCGCCTTGGTCCGATTCATCCAAGCCACAGCCCCACCGTGAGCTTCTCCACGTCTGCGACCCCACCGTCATTCCATTTTTCACCTCAGGTAGACCTCCCCGTGAGCGCGGCTCCACTGGGTCGCCATGACCGCCGCCGGCCAAGCTTGCATGGGGCTGTGCCACTCGAGCCCCTTGTCGTCCCTTCTCTCCCTTGCGCTAGGTGTTGTGTGTGACGCTGAAGCTCGTAGAGTGGGCCACTAGGGCCGAGACGCCGTCGTCTCGCCGGAGCCGGCCATGCCGTGGCCGTGTGCCGCCATGGTCGTCGCCATTGCCTTTAGCTGCAGCAATAGCTTCAATTGATGGCACCACTAGATGCGCATGGGTGAGGTGAACGCCATAGCACCTCTGGACTCGCTGGAGACGTCACCGGCGATGAGTTGCGCCACCATCTTTCTTTCCCTCCCCTACCTGTGTCACTGTCGCGCGGGTCCCCTTTGTCAGTCGCTGCTGTAGAGGCGAAAGCCAGCCTGGGCTGCATCATGGTTGGGCTGTGCTTGCGCGTGTTTCGTGGGCCGCCGGGTCTGTTCGGGCCGGCCCAGCAGTAGTCATTAGGGTTTCAAATTGTTTTGTTTTATTCTTTTCACACATTGGTGTATGGATTCAAAAATATGTATCTCCTAGTTGGTAGATTCAAATGATGTGGTTCCAATTTTGCTGAGTTCATGATAATGTCTAGTTTTTATTAAAAATATAATTTATGCTATGTTCTGTTATGGAAATTGGAGTTGCTAATTATCTCTTTTAATCATGAAGGAAATAGGGGTAATTATATCTTTTTCTATGTAGCTCCAAATGGCATGAAATTTTTATGGTGTATTGCTCATATCATGACTAGCTTGTAGTTAAATTTTCAAATATTTTGGACACTGTATGTAGGAGATAGAAAATTCTCTTGTTTGCATGGATGGATCTTGTGTGAATTTTCATAATTTTTTTATAGATCCAGTAAGGGTAAAATTTGGTGAGTGCTGTTCTTATGCTAGAATTATGCTAGGAAAAATGAGAAATCTATTGCTTGACACTTTTCAATAGGGTTTCCTAATTATGCTAAAAATAGACATGCCACCTGTTATTTTGGATACAGCAAGTTTTGCTTGCCCAATGGCTTTGAAATTTTTATGGTAGTCTATGTGAAGCATGAGATAGCTACTGTAATTTTTGTAGATTTTTCTAAATAGTTTTACTATATATTGCTTTAATCACCTAATTAACTAAATAAATTAGAAAAGGATATTAAATAATTTATTTAGAAGTTGGCACTATACTTTCTAATGTTCCTCTGGTATGCACAACAAGTTGGTAAACTTGGTTTGGTCCAATTATGCTTTTGCATCATCACTAAGTATTAAATTTAGTAACCCTGTCGTTTTTGGACAGATTTAGGTTTACTGGAATTCGATTTAGTTAACGTAAAAATCATGCTTTGATGTTTACAAATGATTTGTAGAGAATTTCATAAGCTTTCCAGAATGTCCTCTTGCAAGTCATTTGAATTTATAGAACTCTGGTTATGATTGAATTAAGGAACTACTCGTTTGCATGTAAAACTTTAACTCTGATTTAAGTATGCCTTTACTATTTCCTAAGCTTGTGGTAATGTTCCTAGGTGTTAGGCCTTTAACTGAAGATGAGCATCTTTATCTTAGGTTATGCAACTTAGGTAAGTAGATCTCGTTCTTCAAGTTAAGTTAGATACATGTTTTAAAGTGATTTGAATAGAGCTATTCTTAATCGGTAAACGAGTGTCCAGTGATGTTTTCGTTAAACACTTACTGTGATTCATTCATCATGAGCATCATGTCATTCCTTATGCATCCATGATATTTATCTTGTGCATCGGCATGCAATAGGTTTTCTGGAAGGAGTGACCCTGCTGGAATTCAAGGAACCGAGCGAGCAGCAGCAGCCAACACCAAAGATTCAAGAGGTGCAGCCTTCAGGAGAAGTGCTAGACGAGGTCGCCGTTGAGTGCCCGGATCACCGTCCATGCAACTTTGTGAAAGGCACGCCCCAGAGCATATTAAGCCTCCTAATTTCCGAAATGCAGTTAAAGTATTATTGTTACATATATATTGTTGCATTAAGTTTAGGTGTTGGATGCAAACACTTGCTGCATTGGTTATCCAATCCTTGTCCTAGATATTGATACCCTGAATCCTATGTAGCTCAGGCTCGTGTAGTGCTTAGCCCTGCTTAAACACGGTAGAAGTCAGGTGATTTCCTGTCACCTGCGAAGATATAGGAAGATACATATGGCATGGTTGGCTATATTTACTATCATGGAAAAGAACCAGTCTTAATTTGAAATGAAGAACGGACGGAGGCTTGCCGGTTTGCAGTGACTCCATCTATGTCGCTTAAGGACTGAATCTTGGAGCCTTTCCTGTTCATGTTGAACGCATGCCTCTCTCTTAGTTGGCTAAGTCTGGAGACCGACCACGAAGCCAAGTAGCTCACCTCAGGCCAGGAGTCGATAAGTATAAAGTACGCCTCAGAAGGGAGCCGTAGGCATGAGTCCAAGGGCAGTGATTTAAAAGTCCTGATCGTCCTGGCAGAAGGGTAATCCCTAAGAGCGCTAGCGCTGAACGAACCCGCGAATTTGGTTCCTGAGTTGTCCCAAAGGTGACCCATGGCTACCCTTGCAAAGTATGCCCGGGTGAGAGTTAGGAATACCCCCTCAGCTGAGTTGTAATTCGATTCGAGTCGCCGTCTCTCCCAGTTTGTGAGAACTTGATGGGCTTATCTCCAAAGTAGATACACTAAATAACCTAATGGTTCAGAAATGATGATATGATGATGACAGCCTTATTATACCTGCTATGGTTAATATTGTTTGCTCCTAATAAGTGAGTGCTCTAGTACAGGTGCAAATCTAGTGGATAGGTAAATGATGATAAGCTTGATGCTAAGTTTAAATTGGTTACTATAATCATAAGCTCTTTTATGCAACTGTGTCCAGCTAGCCCACCTCATAAGCCTTGCATGACCCTTGGTGTCTTTTATTTCAAGTTTTGATGGGTAAGTCTAGCTGAGTACCTTCTCGTACTCATGGTTTATCTCCCACCTGTTGCAGATGACTAGTTCTACTTTGGTTGCTGCAAGTACTGCCTTCTCCCAGCTGGGGATGAAGACTAGACCGTTGGGCACGGTCTCTACTAGTTCTCGTACCTGATGATGCTTTTGTGGGGCATGACTAAGATCTGGCAATGTACTTAAAACTATGAAGTTATGTACTAAACTATGTTGCTTCCGTGAACTTGAACTTGGTTTGTAATATTTTATTTGAACTCTGATGGATGTAATCTGAATGCTACTTGTGAAATGTTGTAACAAATGATGTGTTGTGTTGAATCACTACGGTCTTGGTTTGTATGTCAAAAGTTGGTTGAAATCCTTCGTGATTTCTAGACTACCAGGATTATGGGAGCTTAAGTACAGGAATTTGATCACTTCGGTGATTGTTTTTGTACTAACGTTCTTATGATTTGGTTGGTTCTGTTACAATCCAAGGTTAAGCTTCTTCACACGCTTTTCGGTGGTTATCTTAACCATGTTAGACAAGCCCTATATGCATTACGAAACATTAAACATGTTGTATATTACAATGCAATGCAAGGGACAACACAAGCTCAATTTTTAGTGAAGTTACTAAAATCAGGCACATTGAGCTCATTCCGCAATCTACAAAATGTTGCCTCATCTAGTGGTTTAGTGAAGATATCCGCCAATTGATCCTCGGTTCTTACACCTTCTAGTGATATATCATTTTTAGCAACATGATCTCTAAGACAGTGATGGTGAATATCTATGTGCTTGGTGCGAGAGTGTTGAACCGGATTATTTGCAAGTTTTACCATACTTTCATTGTCGCACAAAAGAGGTACTTTATCTAGAACTACACTATAGTCTAGCAAAGTTTGTTTCATGTAAAGTATTTGTGCACAACAAGCACCCTGCGGCAATGTATTCCGCTTCAGCGGTGGACAAAGCCACACTATTTTGCTTCTTGGAGGACCAAGACACAAGTGATCTACCAAGCAAATGGCACCCTCCGGATGTGCTTTTTCTATCAACTTTGCAACCGGCATAATCCAAAACGGAATAGCCAACTAATTCAAATATAGCTCCTTTGGGATACCAAAGGCCAATGCTTGGTGTGTGCTTAAGATACCTAAGGATTCTTTTTACGGCAATTAAATGAGTTTCCTTAGGATTAGCTTGAAACCTAGCACACATACACACACTAAACATGATGTTGGGCCTAGATGCGGTCAAATATAACAAGCTACCAATCATAGAGCGGTAGAGAGTTTGATCAACCGGGTTACCTCCCTCATCTAGGTCAAGATGTCCATTGGTTGGCATTGGGGTCTTGATTGGCTTACATTCATCCATCTTGAATCTCTTGAGAAGATCATTAGTATATTTCTCTTGAGAGATGAAAATCCCTTCTCTCATTTGCTTGACTTGAAAACCAATAAAGAATGTAAGCTCTCCAATCATTGACATCTCGAACTCCTTCGACATCAATTCACCAAATTCTTTGCATGAATCTTCATTTGATGATCCAAAGATGATATCATCAACATACACTTGACAAATGAAGATATGCCCATCAAGCTTCTTGGTGAATAGTGTGGTGTCGACCTTACTAATGACTGAAGCCCTTCTCACTAAGGAAGTCCCGAAGGCGCTCATACCAAACTCTTGGGGCTTGCTTAAGCCTATATAGTGCCTTGGACAACCAATAAACATGATTAGGATATCTAGGGTCTTCAAACTCGGGAGGTTGATCAACATAGACTAGTTCATTAATAAAGCCATTTAAAAATGCACTTTTCACATCCATTTGATAAAGTTTTATTTCATGATGTGATGCATATGCAAGGAGGATACGGATGGCTTCTAATCTTGCAACCGGGGCAAAGGTCTCTCCAAAATCCAAACCTTCAACTTGTGAGAACCCCTTTGCAACTAGTCTTGCCTTGTTCCTCACAACAACACCTTGATCATCTTGCTTGTTTTGGAACACCCACTTTGTTCCAATGACTCTTGCACCTTTTGGCCGCTCTTCAAGAGTCCAAACTTCATTGCGAGTGAAGTTGTTCAACTCTTCATGCATGGCATTTTATCCAATCTAGATGTTGAAGAGCTTCTTCTACCTTAGTAGGCTCAAAGCAAGAGACAAAAGAGTGATGAGCAATAAATGAAGCAAGTTTTTGAGCTTGAGACATTACACCCTTTGATGGACTCCCTATGATGAGATCTTGTGGATGATCTTGAAGTAGAGGTGTATTTCTTCTATGGACCACTTGAGGGGGAGGTTGTGGAGCATCAACATCTTGTGCTTGTACCACCATTTGTTCATGGGAGACATGAGTGTCTTCATTTCTACTCTCCCATCTTTTTCACCATCTTGTGGCACACTTGATGAAGAAGGTGGATCAATCACTTGTACATCACCTTCATCATCTTTAGGCTTGATGTCTCCAACCGGAATGTTCTTCATAGCCTCCCTCAATGGTTCATCACCTACATCATCAAGATTCTCATGTGCTCCTTGGGAGCCGTTAGATTCATCAAATTCCACATCATATGTTTCTTCAACCAAGCCAGTGGCATGATTAAATACTCTATATGCTTTGGACTTTGATGAGTAACCAACAAGAAAACCAATATCACAATGTCTTTGAAACTTCCCTAGGTGTTGCCACTTCTTGTAGATGTAGCATTTGCAACCAAACACCCTAAGAGAAGGAGACGTTCGGCTTCTTCCCATTGAGCAACTCATAAGGTGTCTTGCCAAGGAACTTTTGAAGGAATAGGCAGTTGGATGCATAGCATGCGGTGTTGATTGCTTCCGCCCATAGAGCTTCAGGGGTGTTGTACTCATCAAGTATTGTTCTTGCAAGAGTGATCAATGTTCGGTTCTTCCTCTCAACTACACCATTTTGTTGAGGAGTATATGTTGCGGAGACTTCATGTTTGATTCCAACTTCATCACAATAAGCTTCTATGTTTGTGTTGTCAAATTCTTTCCCATTGTCAGTTCTTATCTTCTTGAGCTTCACTTCAAATTCATTTTGTGCTCTCTTGGTAAACTTCTTGAAGCAAGATGCAACTTTGGATTTGTCATGAAGGAAGAATACCCATGTATACCTTGAATAATCATCAACAATCACAAGACAATAAAGATTTCCTCCCAAACTCTTGCATGTTGTTGGTCCAAATAAATCCATGTGAAGGAGTTCTAGCACTCTTGCGGTTGACCTGAAAGCTTTTGTTGGATGGGTATTTTCAACTTGCTTGCCGGCTTGACATGCACTACAAAGCTTGTCCTTCTCAAACTTCGCATCCTTCAACCCTCTCACCAAATCATTCTTCATAAGCTTCTTGAGTGAGCTCATCCCAACATAAGCAAGTCTTCTATGCCATAGCCACCCAAGTGTTGTTTTGGTGAATAGGCATGTCTTCAAGTTTGCATCTTCGGAGGTGAAGTCCACTAGATATAGGTTGTTGTATCTAAATCCTTTGAATATCACATGATCATCATCCTTCTTGGATACAACAACCTCCTTCTCGGTAAACAAGCATTGGAAGCTAAGATCACACAATTGTCCAACGGATAGCAAGTTGAAACTCAATGAAGCAACATATAGCACATTGGAGATGGAATGATCATTTGATATTGCCACTTTGCCCAATCCTTTGACCTTGCCCTTTGAGTTATCTCCAAATGTGATTCTTTCTTGCCCATCTACTTCTTCATCTAGTGAGGTGAACATACGAGGATCACTGGTCATATGTTGTGTGCAACCACTATCAATAACCCAATGACTTCCACCGGTCTTGTAGTTCACCTACACACAAGAGATCAAACTTTAGGAACCCAAACTTGTTGAGGGCCCTTCACCTTCTAAACAAGTGACTTTGCAACCCAAATTTTCTTAGGCCTATTCTTATTTGGAGGTCCTAAGAACATCACTTTCATCTTTCCACTAGAATCCTTTCTAAGCATGTAGTGAGCATTGAAGGCAAAGGGTTTAGCATGCTTGGGCAAGGGTTGTGGTGGTGGAGTTTGGCACTCATGAGCAAAGTGGCCTTCTTGTCCACACTCAAACCATCTCTTTGGCTTTCGCTTTGGCTTTGATTGTTGTTGTTGAGCTTGAGCCTTCTTCTCTTTGTTTGCCATGTACCCAATACCACTTCTATCCATCTTCATGATGGTGTTCATTAGAAGCTCACTTTGAAGATACTTGCCTCTAGTGAACTTGCTCAATCCAATCTTGAGATGCTCTTTTTCCAACTTGAGCTTCTTGTTCTCTTCCTTGAGTGCATCACTACTTTTATCTTCCTTGAGTGCAACATTGTTTCTCTCTTCCTTGAGTTTCTTGTTTTCTTCTTTTAGCTTCTCATTCTCAAGAATCAAGTCACCATCATGATCAAGAGTTTCTAGCACAATGGTGTTGTCGATTTTGAACTCTTCAAACTCTTTCTTTAGCTTTTCATTGTCATGCTTGAGCTTGACATACTCATCATAGTCATTGCACTCAACCACTTGCTTGCCTTTGCCACTAGATCCTTGCTCAATGCTCTCATCAATTAAATCATCACATGATGTAGCTATATCAATCTTAACAACATCGTTAGTAGCATCATGTGGCTCATTGGGTAAAAATTCTTGAGCAATAACAAGATTGTCATGATTAATCTTGAGAGTAGTATATTCATCTTTTATCTTGTTATGGCTAGTGATGAGCTCTTTGTGCACCCACTCAAGTTTATCATGTTTATCTTTAAGCTCTTTCTTAGAAGATTTGAGCTCCTTGAGTTTGGATGACATAGCATCATTTGCTTCTCTAAGCTCAACACAAGCCTTTTCGGCTATCTCGCATTTAGCTAAAAGAGAATCATTCTTAATCTCAAGCTTTTCATTTTTAGCTCTAGTCTTTATAATGATCTTAGTGTATTTCTTTAGAAATTTAGCAAGATCATCATAAGTAGGTGACTCATATTCATCATCAACGCTATCACTATCACTATCATCATTATGAGCATGATCATCACCACTACTATCATCATCATGTGATACCTTTCGTTCACCTTTGGCCATAAGGCATAGGTGTGTAGAGGATGATGGCAGTGGTGGCGGTGAAGATGATGAGTCAATAGCAATGGCAGCCACCTTCTCGTTGTCACTATCATCATCGGATGATCCACTAGATGAATCAATGTCCGTGAGCCAATCACCGACGATGTAAGCCTTTCCACTCTTCTTCTTGTGGAAGTCCTTCTTCTTGCCATCTCTCTTCTTGTATGGCTTGTTCTTTTTCTTCTCATCTTCATCTTCATTGCTTGAGTCATCTTTCTTGCCCTTGTTCTTGTTCTTGAACTTGTCTTTCTTGGGCTTTGTGCATTGGTGAGCTAGATGACCAAGTTCTCCACAATTGTAGCAATCCATCTCGGAGATTGGCTTCCTTCTAGAACTAGTGAAGAACTTCTTCTTGCCATCAAACTTGATGCCACTCTTGTTTAGCTTCTTTAGCATCTTGGCGGTCTTCTTCACCATGAGAGCAAGACTTTCATCATCAACTTCATCATCACTTGAGCTCTCATACTCAAGTCTTGCTTTGCCCTTCTCTTGACTAGCTTTGAATGCCAAGTCCTTATCTTTCTTCTTAGTAGAGGATGAGCCATCTTGTGGCGTGATGTGCATGTACATCTCATGAGCATTGATCTTCCCCAAGATTTGTGTCAGTGTAGCAGTGGAAAGATCACCTTGATGTAGCACGGTCACAATATGCACATATTTGTCAATGGGGAGGACACTCAAGATCTTTCTTACAACATCAGATGGTTGCATTTGAGTGAGTCCAAGCCCATTGACTTAATCTACAAGAACATTCAAACGTGAATACATTTCATTAGCACATTCCTTAGGAAGCATTTCAAAAGAGTTGAGCTTTTTCATGACAAGATGATAGCGTTCCTCATGCTCACTCTTAGTTCCCTCATGGAGCGCACAAACGTCCGACCATAGTGCATGGGCAGTCTTTGTGGTTCCTCGCCCGATTGAACACATCTTTGCAAAGGCCTCTAAAGATGGTGTTTTGAGCCTTTGCATTCCACTTCTCATAATTCACCTCATCGCCTTGTAGGTTAGTAGCATCCCGAGGTTCTAGGAAGCCTCGTGAGGCGGCTCTAAGTATACCAACATCTAGAGCCTCTAGATACGCCTCCATGCGAATTTTCCAATAAGGAAAGTCATCTCCCTCAAAGATAGGAGGAGGTCCATCCCCGTGAGACATCTTGCTCTAGGCAGTTAAGCCGAAATACATGAGCATGAGGCTTTGATACCAATTGAAAGGATCAAGATGCCCAAGAGGGGGGTGAATTAGGCTAATTCTAAATTTCTTTGCAATAATTAAATCCTATGGTTAGCCCAATTAACCCCTTGTGCCTAGAAAGTGTTTCTAATTGTTCTACCGCACAAAAGACTTGCAACTAAGTTCCAATCCTACTCTAGCATGGCAATTCTAAGAATGTAAAGACATGAATTGAATTGCTCAAAGTAAATGCTCAAAGTAAATAGAGAGGGAGGAACACGGCGATGTTTTGTTGAGGTATCAGAGAGTCGCCACTCCCCACTAGTCCTCATTAGAGCACCCACGCAAGGGTGTGGCTCCCCCTTGATCCACGCAAGGATCAAGTGCTCTCTAAGGGTTGATTCTTCAACACTCCGTCACTGGTGAATCACCCACAATCGCTCACAACGTGAGTTGGGTCACCCACAAGCTCCACCAGGGTGATCACCAAACTCTCAATCACCACCAAGCCATCTAGGTGATGGCGATCACCAAGAGTAACAAGCACGGACTCTCACTTGACCATGATGAGCCTAATGAGAAGGTGGATGCACACTTTGCTACCCTTGATCTTCACTAATGAGGGCTCTCTTTGGGAATCTCAAATCTCAATCACCTCACTAGGACCTTGCTCTTCTTCGCACTCTCTAAGGTGTTTCTCAGCTGTTGGAATGAGCAAAAGTACCCCCACACACTGAGCGGAGGCTGTATTTATAACACCGGCTAAAAAACAAACCGTTTTGTGCCTCTAGCGGGTGACTGGACGCTCTGGTCATGTTGACCGGACTGCACCGGTCAGTATACCTCGAGCTCTAGTGGTTATGAGTTGACCGGACGCTAGCAACGTCTGATCAACACTGACCTGGACACGTCCGGTCATGTTTTCCCCTCACTGGAACCTTACTGATGTCGACTGGATGCTGGACCTCTAGAGTCTGGTCACTTGCTGAGCAGCGTCCGGTCAGTAGTCAGAACCTGATCAGTGTCCGGTCAGCATTGATCGAACATGTCCGATTAGAATTCTCCCTCTTTGGGACCTTACTGGAGTCGACTGGACGCTAGCCCTCAGCGTCCGATACCATGACATCGCAGCGTCCGGTCACTTCCAGACACTTTCACCTTTGTTAAATGAACTGACCAGACCCTGAGCCAGCGTCTGGTCACACCGGAGCCAGCGTCCGGTCAGCATTTGACCCTCCATTCACTTCCAACTTTTGAACATATGTGAATGAAGTTTGCTCCATTAGATCATAGGGCTGTTTTGGAGCTACCTAGTGCTAGTTTTAACAAGTGTGCACCACACCTAACTCACTAGACTCACCTAGGTCAAGCTACACCGAAACAATTTCCATTATAGGGGCATGACATCTTTGATTACCCAATCGATCTCCATTATCGTGACCTAACTCAATTATTTCTGCAAAACACATGTTAGTCATAGTGTGGGGGTATTAACCGCTATGCCCTTACGGCTAGGCTTGGGCAGGCCCGGACCAGGGGGTCTGGCCCACTAGAAGACGACGCGCAGCCTGGCCAATTTGTTCAGAGTCCCGCGCAAGGAATCAATGGTAGATTTGGAGATCAAGCAAGATCCTGGTCGGTTAGAATAGGAATCCTTATCCGGTCAGCTATGGCAATTGTAACTGGTTAGGATTAGTTTCTAGATCTATAACCCTACCCCCTGGACTATATAAGGCGGGTAGGGGACCCATCTAAAAAACATCTCTCATTGACATACAGCAATACAATCAGACGCAGGACGTAGGTATTACACCTTCACAGTGGTCGAACCTGGATAAAACCTCGTGTTTGTCTTGCGTCACCATCTTGTTTGTAGCTTGCGCATCTGTCTACCGATAATCTACTACCTTGGGCACACCCCTAGGTAGATTGCCGACCATATTTCGTCGACACACAGTAATCACGTATTGTCATTAATCACCAAAACCTAACTAGGGGCCTAGATACTTTCAAGAGTATTAATTATTGATACAATAAACATAAAACTTTCATCAGAACTCGAGGATGAATAAATATAGAGCAATCAATATTATTAATATTTGAAAACCAAAATGTAGGTTCATGATGTTATAAGGTAGAGTTAATTAGATCTATGCCGTTATAAATTTGTTGTTTTTAAAGCATGCCATTGGAACACGCAAAACTGGGCCGGTGCCTTTATAATTATGCCAAACTTTTGAAATACGCCATTATCTACATCTAAATATGACTTGGGGCCATTTTCAGACCTAAGGAAGCCCTAGTATTTTAGTATAGACACTACTACCCCCTCACCTGTGCCGTTCATGCTCCACTTCACTTAGAGCACATGTGTGCCGACAAACAACACCTACGCAGAGGTAACGGACTGGCATGGAACTTGCTAATCATGACCCGCCCATTGTGGAAGATGGCAGCTTGGCCATGGTGGCCTTGAGGTCGACCTTGTGAAACAATCTCCCCGAGGTGGTGTCCCCAAAGGACACGCCCCTTCGATGCCACCTTAAGGTTTAGGCATCTTTTGAACTCGGATGTGGAAAGGGTGGCAGATCTGGTCCAAGTTTGAATCTCATGACCATCAAATGCATCATCATGGTCCACTGGCCTTGTAGCAGTTAATCTACACCTTGTTGAGTTGATCCGGCAGTAGCAGGGTGTAATGGTCGGGTGCATGCTAGAGCCGGATGAGGTGGGCCATAGAGATAGGGCTGGCGGGCGTTGAGGTTGAACGCGTGTGAGGCGGAGGGTTCGGTGGGCGGAGCTGACTACATTTGGCCTAGCAACGGGTCTGGTAGGCGGTGCCGATGAGTGCAAGTGTGGTGGCCACCATCTTGTAGTTGCCATCTGCCTTCTTCATTCCTGCCGATGTCCAACATCGCTGTCAAGGAGCTCAGACTTGGCTCCCGTGCTGTGCCCAACCACAACCCCCCCCCCAAATGGTGAGAGGGAGCTACATTGGAAGGGACCAATGACAAGTGGGACCCATGTTTTAGCTAGTGGAGGGAGGGATACTAGCAGGGGCAGTAGAATTGGTACAGAAATATGGGGGCCTCATTGCACCAGAAAGTGGGCCCAAGTCATCTTTAGATGTAGATATTGCACTATAGTGAAAATGATTTTGCGAGATGGTGCCCTTTTATTAACCGAAGCGGTCACACTAGTGCATAGGTGGGCTTCAATCCCTTATTAACCGAGGCGATCACACTAGTGCATAGGTGGGCTTCAATCCCTCTTGGGAGCTGGCTTTAGTCTATGGATACGGGACTAAAGGCCATGACCTTGAATCCCGGGTCACGGAACTAGGACTAAAGCCCATCCTAAGAACTAAAGAAATAGTTTAAATTATGGGAGACCTCTCTTGTGGTGCGTGAGATTTGAACCCAAGACCTCTTGCCTCACGCGTAGGTCCCTTACCAACTCAACTGCACACCACATGTGATAGAGTCCTGGATGCTTTCCTTTTGAATTAACCCATAGGGGACCTTTAGTCCGAGTTGGTGATACCAACCGGGACTAAAAGGTCACCATTTAGTCCCGGTTGACAAAAGGTTTGAGGACCTTTACTCCAGATTGGTAACACCAACCAGGACTAAAGGGTGGCTTTTAGTCCCGGTTGGTGTTACCAATAGGGATAATAGGGCCTTCAGTTCCTGTAAAATTTAGACCCGGAACTAATGCTCACATTAATACCGAACCCCAACACAACCGAGACTAAAGGTGCAAACCGAAAGTCGTTTCTCTACTAGTGTCACAAAATCCAATCGCTCGTAAAATGCATGAGGATTTTCCGAAGCGGATGTTTACGGAGGCGGTCACAATTAACCACCTCACAAAATGCATTTACAGAGGAAGTCATTTCATTTACCGAGGCAGTCAAAAATGTGCGCCTCGGTAAATCTATTTATCGACGCGATCAAAAATATAATGTCGGACTCGGTAAATCCATTTACCGAGGTGGTAAAAAATGTCCAAATCAAAAAATTGATTTACCAAGGCGATCAAAAATGTCTGCCTCAGTAAATCATTCATAGAGACAGGCATTTATAAGGCGTCCGTCTCAGTCAATCAGGCCTAGTCCACTAACCCACAGAAGCCCAACACCATCTTGACTATATAAACAACACTCAAACCCTAGCTCCGTGTCAGCCACCTTTAGCCGCGCCCCTCAGCCCCATGCGGCTTGTGGCACCTTATAACACCCTAAAATTTGCATGGTTTTAAAATAGGAGAAAATAATTTAATTATGCATTTTGTGAGCATTTAAATTTAGAAAAATAATGACTTTGTTAAAATTAAAATCAAATATATGTCTACATACATGTATGTGCATACATGCTGCTGCATATTTATATTGTGATGCTTGGGTTTGATCAAAATTTGCAAAAGAATTGAATTTGAGTTTGAATTGGATTTGAAATGATGTGTAAGAAAATAGAAAAGGAGTTTTATTATTTTTCTTCCCCCTTCTCTACTTTCGGCCCAAGCAGCCCAGCTCGGCCAGGTTTCCTACGCAGCCCACTTTCCCCGTGCGGCCTGGTCTCTTTCTCCGCAGTGGCCCAGCAGGCCGGCCCAGCAACGTCGCCCGCGCTCTCCTCTCTCCCGTCGTGTCTCGCTGATGAGCCGGTCCCGCCTGTCAGCCACGTCATCTCCTTCTTCCAGCTCATGTCTGGCACGGACACTGCTCCGCTGCCACCAGAAGTCCACGGCCGCCATGCCTCGCCCTTGCCTTGCGCCCCAAGCTGCTCCTAGCTATAAATACCGGGTGCCCACGGCTGTGCCTCCCCATCCCAAGCTTTGAAGCTGCCTCACAGAGCCACGCTAGCCCTAGCCGCCGCCGCCGAGCTCAATCCATCGAAACCGCGTGCCGCTTCCATCCTCTCCGCGCCTTGGTAAGTTACCTAGCCTAGCTCTTCGTCATCTCCTCTCTCTCCCGATGCCCCTAGTTTGCTATTTCATGGTCCATAGACCGTATTCCATGAGCGCCACCTGTCTCCAGCCATGGCACCACCATCAAGGCTCGCCGCCGACCTCACCGGCGTTTCTTTTCCCCTCTCAATCTGATCTCCACCCTCCATTTAAGATCTGATGGCCCAAATTCAAAGATACCTCTTTGGTTGACAAACTTTTAAAAGAGCCCCTCAGTTTTATCTAATAGAACCCGCCGTCCCTGCAATTTTGTTAAAGAACCCCTATATTTCTTCGTTTTCATGTTGCAGTCCCTATTTCGGTTTAAAATCCAATTTTATTAATTTAAATTCTAAAATCAATTTCCATCTATTTATAGTTTTGCAACTAATCTTGTTTTAGCCATAAAATCTTCGTTTTAACTCCTATTTGATCCATTCAAGTTGCGTTAGGTTCATAATTGTGTAATCTACATGTTCATACTACTGTCAAGTATGTTTTCAACTTCTAAAATTTAAGGTTAGATTTAATCTATTATTTTACTAGAGGAAATTTTGTTTAATTCATAACATTCATGTTTCAGCTCTGATTTTTGTGATCTTCGCGTCTGTGTGTTCATAGTGAGACATAGATTCGTGTTACAAACTTTTCATCTTGATTTTATTTTGATTGGTGTACTATTCTAATCTATAGCTTTTGTTTGCTATGCATGATTGCTTCAGGATGCTTGTATGTTGCTGTGATTATCATGTATAGACGGTGAGAAATTCATGGGTGATCAAGAGTACTACTTTGACGAGTAGGTTCAGTAGAAGCATTTTGTTCAAGGCAAGTATAGCATGGGATTATTCTTGTTTCCTATCAACTTTAATACATTTAATTCATGTTGCATGTGTCACCTTGATAGGGATTCCCTAGAATTGAACTTATACCTTGTCTCCTATGGGATATACATTGGGTAGCTTTGCTTATGCTCAATAAAACCATGATTTTGTAACTTGACTAATGGTATATGTAATAAACATTACAACATGACTTTTTAGCAACTTGGAAATAGGATGCTAGAGTGTTTAACTACTTTCTAAATGCTTTAGATTCCTCTCCCTAAGGACTTATCTATAAGTGATCATCCGGTACTTACAGTACAACTGTGAGGGCTACTAGGAGCATCTAGTTTTAAGAACAAAACTAGATACACACCATATGTGAGCCCAGGAAATCAAATCTCACATATAGCTACAAATAAGGGTAATATCAATAGACAATGCTCAATATATAACGTACCTAGTATAAAGAATATAACCTTAGATAGCAAACAGCTGGAAAGACAACTCTAATCTTTGGGTGAAGACTCCAATTCCATAGGGACAATTGACTGGTTGATCGCAAGCCTAATTCCTCCAAACTCTAGCGATCTGGTACCCATCCAGGATTTTTCCAAAGATTTAAAAAGTAAAGCAAGCGTAAGTACATGTCGTACTCAACAAATATAACATGGGGTTCATGAGGCTCAAAAGGCTGACACTGGTTTAACTGCAATTAGCTTTTAATTGTCACAATTTTATCATATGAGTAGCAACAAGTTTATCACAAGCCCATATAAACACATGATCAGGTAAACATGAATAATGAATAGCATAAATAGTAATCATTAATGAGCATCTTCATCATCCGTATCATTAGTGTTCATCATCTATTCTGTAAGGGTCCAAGGCCCCTCGTGACCATGAGCACGGCTGATATACCAATTTTACACTCTGCAGAGGTTGTACACTTTCACTGTGAGTCGTGATTTACCCTTTCGCCCGAGGTAGCTAATCTCTTAACCCACTTTCAAGGAAGGTCGGCAGGGTTCATTATGAAGCCTTTCAAAGGTTCATCTAACAAGTTAGGGCCATTAGATTCACTTGGCAAACAGATGTAGGAACCCCCCTTCCCGATGGCACAATGACACGTAGCGTATACACAAGGGGATAGAGGTTGTCCTATACCTGATTCGGCAAGCCATTCTTACGCCAATAAAGGTAACCTCTAACAAGTTAGAAAAGGTCCTCATACTGAGCTAAAGCCAGAGCCATGTAGCCCTCACAGCTGTATTGTATGTCCCAGATGTTCACTTATAGATAAGTCCTTAGGGAGAGGAATCTAGAGCACCATAAAAACAACCAAATGCTCTCGCCCCCCTGATTCCATGTTGCTAAAAAGCACCTTTTAATGTTTATTGCATATACCATTAGTCAAGTTACAAGATCATGGTCTTTAAGTGAGCACTAGCATCATACTACCCAATGCAATACCCCATAGGTAACAAGGCATAAGGTAACAAAGCACTAGGAAATCCTTAGTGGTAGTCAAGGTAGACACGTGCAGTATGAATTAAATGATTAAAGGTGTATAGGACAACAAGGAAGATCCCATGCTATACTTGCCTTAAACTTAGATCCTTCTTCTAGTCCAAACCTTCAAAGATCTGCTTCTTGATTCACCACGTATAGCTCACCGACTGGACATGATCATAGAGCACCACACAAGCATCCATGCAATCATACATGAAGCAAACAATAGATCTAAATTAGAACAGTACACCAAACATAAAATCAAGATGAAAAGTTCGTAAAATGAATCTGTCTCGCTAGGAACACACAGATGCAAAAAGCACTCTAATCGGAGCTATAACAAAAAAGTTATGAATTAAACAAGATTTCCTTTAATAAAATAATAGATTAAATCTAACCTCGAATTTCAAAAGTTGAAAATATATTTAACAGTAGGATGAACATGTAGATTACTCAATTACGAATCTAACGCAACTTGAATGGATCAAAACGGAGTTAAAACGAAGATTTTATGGCCTAAATAAGACTAGTGGCAAAACTGTAAATAGATGAAAACGTATTTTGGATCTAACCGAAGAAACTACGTTCTCAAAAGAAGAAAACTCATTTTGAATCTAATAGAGGGATTTTACGCTTTCTGAAAGAGAAAACGTATTCTGAATCTACTAGAAAGAAACTACAATTTTGGAATAAGAAAACGTATTTTGGAAGTACGCCATGGACTGCGGGTTATATTATGCGAAACTGCAGGGGCTCTTTTGCAAATAAACCCAGCAAAGGGGTATGGGCAATCTTGGACCGTTGGATTGAATCTAGACGGCCCAGATTAGAAAGGAGGGGGAGAGAGAGTCACCGGCCGGAGAAGAAAACCGATGCGGTGGAGTTCCATTACCGGCGGCGAGAAGCTCCCCGGAGCACTTGGTTTGGGTCCTAGAGGCCACGGTTTGAGCCGAGACCACAGGGAATAAGAGAAGAAGACAATGAACTCACCTAGGGCCTTCTTGCGGTCGACAGTGGGTCTACGGCGTCGGGCAACGCAACGGCGAGAGAAGGAGAAAAAACTAATTTACTACACGGGGGATTTCCCAAACTAGGGGCTCCCGTTACGGTAGTTTTTGTGTTCTTTACCCAAGGGGTTGGTACATATTTATAGGGAGAAAAACTCCCCACATCTACATCAACTAGCAATATGGTACTAATTGATGTTGCACCCTCCACATTTACTAATGGACCTAAATAATCATTAAAGCCCATTAGTAAATAAATACATGGGCCTTTGAGATTTATTAGGATTATTGCACATGGGCTTTGAGAGTTGGTTGGAAAATGATATATATTATTTATTTTCGGAATTAATTAATTTTGCGAATAAAATAATTCTAGAAAAGTCCCGAATTGATATTTAAGCCATGAAAAATACTCTGAGACCTCCGAAAATTTAGGAAAAATTCCTAGAGACACTTTGGAATATGATGAACCCAAATAAAGTATTTGGAGCTCATGAAAAGATTGTTGGGAACTTGGAACATAAAGATTAAGGTGAAGAAGGTAGGAATTAAATTGCAAAAAGAAGCTGGAAAATTCCTAGAGATAGATATTCATCTCCAAAACATATTTTTTTTAAAAACACAATTTGCACATAGAAACACAAGGTGCGACAGGCATGAATGCAACAAACATATTTCTACCTTAAGATAAATTTTAATCTAATGAAAATTTATTATTTCCCTATGTTTTCATGAGCATAAAAAACAAAATTAAATTATTTTAGCTCTATTTCAAGAGAAGCAAATTTTAGGATGTTGCAGCTACATGGCTCTGGCTTTAGCTCAGTATGAGGATCTTTTCTAACTTGTTAGAGGTTACCTTTATTGGTGTAAGAATGGCTTGCTAAATTGGGTATAGGACAGCCTCTACTCTTATGTGTATAGCCGTGATGGAATTGTGCCATTCGACAGGTGTTCCTATATCTGTTTGCCGAGTGAATCTAATGGCCCTAACTTGTTAAACAAACCTTTGAAAGGTTTCGTAGTGAACCCTGCCTACTCACCTTGGAAGTGTTTTGGGAGTAATTAACCTGGGCATATGGGTATCATGACTCACAATGAAAGTGTACAACCTCTGTAGAGTATCAAACTGGTATATCAACCATGCTTATGGTCACGAGCGGCCTTGGAACCCTTATGGAATAGATGAGAACTAAGAATTATCCATTTATGCAATTTATTATTCATGTTTACATTGATCATGTGTTTTACTTTGGGATTGAAACAACTTGTTGCTACTCTTATGCTAAAATCATGACAACTAAAAGCTGAATGATGTTAAACCAGTGTCAAGCCTTTTGAGCCTCATGAAACCTATGTTACACTTGTTAAGTACGACACGTACTTACGCTTGCTTATTTTCATTATTTGGATAAAAATCTCGGATGGGTAACAGATGGCTATGGTAATGACGACTTTTCTGAAGACTACTAGACTTGTGGTCAACCAGTTGACGTCCCTGTGATATGGAGCTTCCACAAGAGATTTTTCTTTATACTTCTACTACATTTATGTGAAGACTATGTGGTATTATTCATGATGTAATAAACACTTGTGATGATACTAGTTATAATTTATCGACTTATGTATGTGACTGACCTCTGGGCGCACATAAGATTATGCATCCCATTTTATCTTTAAAATCAGGTGTGACACACCTCCCTCTCCCTCTCTATCCCTCGTGTCCTCACCCACCCTCAGTGCCTCCTTTCCCTCTCCCCCGTGCGGCGCTCGTGCCTCCCTCTCCCTCTCTATCTCTCCCGCGCGGAGCATGGGGGCCGACGGTGGCCAACTCTCTCCTCCCGCGTTGCTAGAGGCCACGAGGAGCATAGGGCAGCGGCCTCTCTCCTCCTACACGCATGGTGGATCCCGATAGCCGGAGGAGCACGGCGGTGTGGATCCGGTCCGATGGCCAGAGGAGCACAGGATGAGGGGCCAACACCAGATCCGGCGAGGAGGAACCCAATCTGGCAAGAGCCTAGATCCAGCGAGAAGGAACCCAATCCGATGAGGAGGAGCTCAGGATCTAGCGAGGAGGAGCCCGATCCAGCGAGGAGGAGCCTGGCTCCGGCGGGCTCGTGCAGCGGCGGGGCTCGGTGGCGAGGTAGGAAGGCGGCTCCTCCCGACGGGCGGGCCGGCGACGCTGGACGGATCCTCCTCCCAGCGGGCGGATCTGGCGAGCTGCAGTGCAGATCCGGCGAGCGGAGTGGTGGCACGGGGATGGGCTCGGCAGGCCCTTGGATGGACTCGCTGGGCTTGTCCACGGGTTTTAATTTATTTTTTATTTGTTTTTTGATTTACCGAGGCGGGCATTTGAAACGCCTTGGGAAAGATCGATTAAATGTGACCTATAGTTCAAGGCGGTTGTGATGCCTGCTCGGTTAACCTATTTTGCCCACCTCCAAAAAAGTTTATGTAGTATTGATGGCTGGCACCGGTGTTTGGTGAGTTCGTATGGTGTGCTTCAGAAACTGCAAATATATAGTGGTATATATCTCATTAATAACTAAATGTATATTGGAAAAATATGGAATTGCCAAGCAAATTAGAAAAAACAGTAAATATGGAGCAAAAAGCATATAGACCAGTAATTGATGAGTTAAATGCGGGATATACAAAAATTAGCAAATTCATCGATGTTATTCTCTATTCTGTACATGCATATTCCATTGAGGGTATGACATTTCGTTCTATTTCCAGAACGATCTCAGTTAACCATTAAAAACTTTGATAGACACAAATATTTGAATTGGCCACATAAATTTTGATTTAGCTGACGAGTCATCAAAATTTCTTGAACATCACAGCATATTGAATATTTTCCAAACACATCATAAGAAATGCCACTAGGGCCATCGATCTAATATGTTGATTGACCCTTACCTGTTTTCTTGGGGTGATGACCTATCAAAGATAAATTTCTTTATAATTAGTTTTAAAGAAAATATTATTATTCTGAATGTAAAAAAAGAACCTGATGATGTAGAGGAAAAGAGCAGTAAATAATATTAATGATGGCCAAAGGTTCTTTCACCAAGAACTTCATCCCTGGATATATCTGAGTGACTTATTATCAGACATAGGACATGTTTTAATTTATTGTTTAATATTGAGCGTACGCTCAGTACAATTACACGGTATTTCACGACCCCAGAGATTATTTGGATAGGTCTAAACCCAGATGATACAAGGGACTTAAGAACCTGCTGATGCAACATACCGTGTCTATATATAGAAATATCCGTCCTGCGTATACATGGGAATGCAAGCATATATCTCTAACAAGCCTATGTCAGTTTGCAAGGATTGGAGGTCATTTTGCAGCAGATATCTCTACTATCCCAGGTGCGGGCCCTCACCGTCAGCTTCCTTCCAAGATTTATCCCCTTGGTAAAACCGGTTTCTTCATTGGTTCCATATGAATTTGCCAGCAAGGTGATTTCGTGGGCCTTTGTTCCAAGAAAACTTGCATGATCAAAGTATCCAACAGTGCACATCATGTTGATCAAAATGAGCAGTGCCACCGTTGTAGGCTTCATCTGCGTATATGTTAGATGCATGTGTACGTGTTAGGCTTCAATTTCTGATGACACAATAAAAGGGAATTGTATATTGAATCCTACCGGAACAAAATAAAACCGATGAGCTAACAGAAATAAAAACACTCACCGCTGATAGCTGATTAGTTGAGGGCTTGTGTTGTTGATAACTGAAGATACACTTGGGCACGCTATATATAGCCATATTAATAGAAAAGTAGCTGTCTAGGTGAATATGACAGCTCATGATATTATGCAACTGGGGTTGGGGAGCTGCAAGCCATTACGTGATAACAGGTCTTGCATTGGCGCATTATGTTGCGCTACTACAGAACCATCCAGTACTGGTGGTTCCAAACCACAACTATTGCAAGAATTGGTGTCGGCACACTACTGGAAACCGGCACTTTGCCGAGTGCCGGAAGCTTTGCCGAGTGTATTTTATCGGGCACTCGGCAAAGACGGCTTTGTCGAGTGTTTTTTTTCGGCACTCGGCAAAGTGCCATTTTTCGGCACTCGGCAAAATGCGTCTTTGCCGAGTGCCTTTTTCTAGCACTCGGCAAAGATGTATTTTGCCGAGTGCCATTTTTTGGCACTCGGCAAAATGTGTCTTTGACGAGTGCCTTTTTTTGGCACTCGGCAAAGAGGCATTTTACCGAGTGCCATTTTTTGGCACTCGGCAAAATGCGTCTTTGCCGAGTGCCTTTTTTTTGGCACTCGGCAAAGAGGCATTTTGCCGTGTGCATTTTTTTGGCCCTCGGTAAATCATTTTTTCAAAGCAATTTTTGAGGCCCTAAATGAATTCAAATGAAAAACTTTTCAACTACAAAGTTGTACAACTTCTCAAGATCTACAAAGTTTATGTTGATCATTTCTTGATTTGACAAAGCGACAATAATGTTGTTCATAAAATCTACATCTCTCATATCTCATTAGTTTCATGAAAGTAGAAGAGAGATATATAAGATTTGTAAACAATGTTACTACCACTTTGTCGGATGAACAAATGACCAAAATAAACTTTGTAGATCTTGAGAAGTTATGAAATTTTGTAGTTGGCAATATTTTGATTTGAAATCATCTTGTCATGCAAAAACGACGTTTGAATTTGAAAATTTTAAAATTTGAATTTTTCAAAAGACCTCGGATGGAAAAACTTCCTAAATAAAAATTGTAGATCTCCAAAAGTTATGAAACTATGTAGTTGACAACTTTTTGATTTGAAATCATCTTATCATGCAAAACTACGTTTGAATCTCTCAAATTTGAAATTCGAATTTTTCAAACGACCTCGGATGGAAAAACTTCCTAAATGAAAATTGAAGATCTCGAAAAGTTATGAAACTTTGTAGTTGACCACTTTTTGATTTGAGTTCGTTTAGGGCCTCAAACAAGCAATTTACTCTCGGTTTAGTATAATATATGAGGATAGATAACGGAATCTAGACATAAGTGACAGTATAGTGCAATGGTAGAGCAGCAGACACGCGAGGGAGAGGTCATGAGTTTGAATCTCGCCGGCCGCGTTAGCTGCGAATTTTGCGCAAAAAATGCAGCGACTTCGATGGCCGGTGGCGCTGGACGGACGGGCGCTGGCCGGTGGCGGCCTCCCTGGAAAAAAAATTGCTATTATTTTTGGGTTTTTTCGCATTTTCATTTTGCCGAGTGCTTTTCCGGCACTCAGCAAAGGCTTTGCCGAGTGCCCGACAAAAAGCACTCGGCAAAGGCTTCTTTGCCGATTAATTTTTTGCCGAGTGCGGCACTCAGCAAAGCCTTTGCCGAGTGTATTTCGGGCTTTGCAAAGTACCGCAGGCACTCGGCAAATTGCCGGTTTCCAGTAGTGGCAGTGGGCAAACAGTGCTGGTGACTCCTACTGCTGCTAGGTCATAAAGCAACAGTGTCAAAGGCTACCACTCATGGTTCAAAGGTACCAACCGGTAATGAGAACCATTATCACTAGTATAGAAATGATTGTTGCTAACTGTCAATAATGATATTAAAGGCTGGTTTAAAAACTACCACTATGCCACCGATTATCGCGCTTGGCTTATAAGTCGTACTTTTTCAGCCAACGAACAGTATTTTTCTCTCACAACAAATTAGCCAATAGTACTTTCAGCCATGGCTTATCAGCCAAGCGAACAGGGCATATTGAGATAGGGCCTTTGCAGCGTCGGGCATTTAACCATCCCTGGAAAAGCCTTTTTAGGGCAGTTTCGTTAAGAAATCCACACCCTAAAATACCTTTTTTAGGGGCAGCTGCTTTATGACAACCGCCCTTGAAAGTCCTTAATTTTAAAAGTAGAAAAGGAGTAATAAGAAAACATACAATAAACACAAGACTTTCATCTTAACTTGATGATTAATAAATATGTAGCATTCAGTAAGACTAATATTTGAAAACCAAAATTTAGATTCATGATGTTATAAGATATAGATTGGAACAAGAGCCACCATAGTTTAAGCTAAGGTCTCAACTAAATGTATATGAAGATATATAGAGATTGCCAAGCAAATGGGAGAAAACAATAAATATCAATGAAAAAAATCAGTAATTGATGAGTTTATCACAACCCGACATAGATAAATGTCACACCCAATTTTAAGGATAAAATGGGGTGCATAACCTTATGTGCGCCCAGAGATCAGTCACACACATAAGCCGACAAACTATGAATAGTATCATCTCCAATGTTTATTACATCCCGAATATGATAGAGTTATTACATAAGTATAGCACAAATAATAAAAAAGATTTATCGTGGAAGCTCCAATTCATAGGGACGTCGACTGGTTGACCACAAGTCTAGTAGTCCTCAGGGAAATCATCATTCTCAAGGTCATCTGTTACCCATCCAGAATTTTTATCCAAGTAGTGAAAATAAACAAGCGTAAGTACATGTCATACTCAACAAGTGTAACATAGGGTTCACGAGGCTCAAAAAGGCTAGACACAGGCTTAACAGCGGTCAGCTTTTAGTTGTCACAATTTTAGCTTATGAGTAGCATCAAAGTGTTTCAGTCCCCAAAGTAGAACACATGGTCAAATGTAAACATGAGTAATGAATAGCATAAACAGATATTACGTAGTGATCATCTATTCCATAAATGTTCCAAGGTCGCTCGTGACCGTGAGCACGGCTAGTATACCAGTTTTACACTCTGCAGAGGTTGTACACTTTCACTATGAGTCATGATACCCATATGCCCGGGTTTATAACTCCCAAAACACTTCCAAGGTGAGCAGGTAGGGGTCACTATGAAGCCTTTCAAAGGTTCGTCTAACAAGTTAGGGCCATTAGATTCACTCGGCAAACAGATATAGAGCCCCCTTCCCGATGGCACATTGACACGCAGCCTATACACATAAGGCCAGAGGCCGCTCTATACCCGATTCGGCAAGCCATTCTTACGCCAATGAAGGTAACCACTAACAAGCTAGAAAAGGTCCTTATACTGAGCTAAAGCTAGAGCCATGTAGCTCTCACAGCTGTACTGTAAGTCCCGGATGATCACTTACAGATAAGTCCTTAGGGAGAGGAATCTGAAGCATTTAGAAAGTAGCTAAACACTCCAGCCCCCTATTTCCATGTTGCTAAAAAGTCACATTTTATGTTTATTGCATATACCATTAGTCAAGTTACAAGATCATGGTTTGACTGAGCTCTAGCAAAACTACCCATATGCATAACCCATAGGTGACAAGGCAATAGTCCAATTCTAGGAAATTCCTAACAAGAAGACACATGCAATATGAATTTAATGATTTAAAGTGAATAGGAAACAAGGATGATCCCATGCTATACTTGCCTTGAGCAATGTACACCTGCTGGTCCTGCTCATCAAAGTCGTACCCTTGATCCTCCGAGAACTGCTCACCGTCTATACTCGATAACCACAGCAACATACAAGCATCTAGGAGCAATCATACAAAGCAAACAAGGCTATAGATTAGAACAGTACACCAACAGCAAAGAATCAAGATGAAAAGTTTGGAAAACGAATCTATGTCTCGCTATGAACACACAGACACGAAGATCACAAAAATCGGATCTAAAACGGAAAAGTTATGGTTTAAAGAAGATTTCCTATAGACAAATAATAGATTAGATCTAAGCTCGATTTATAAAAGTTGGAAACCTACTTTACAGTAGCATAAACATGTAGATTACTTATTTACTGAACCCAACGCAACTTGAATGGATCTAATTGGAGTTAAAACTGAAGATTTTACGGCTAAAACAAATTGAATGGCAAATCTGTAAATAATTGAAAACGTATTTCAGCCCATCCGAAAGAAAATACGCTTTCGAAAGAAAGAAACGTAAACTGTAAAATGCGCAAAGGACTGCGGGTTGAATCTGGAATATTTATAAGGGCGTATTTGAAAGATAGGCAGTGAAGGGGTATCTTCTTTTATGAGCCGTCGGATTAGAAACCGACGGATGAGAATCGATCTAGCAGAAATAAAAATAAAAAAATAGAAATCGTCGGCACAGTACCGACGACGGCTGGAATCACGGCGGTGCCATGGCCAGCTTGCCGGAGCTCACGGTACATGGCTTGCAGCGCACTCCATGTCGAAAGAAAAAGACAAAGGGAGAGAGGAAGGAACGGCAAACTCACCGGACCCGAGCGCCGAGAGCGAGAGGCAGTTGAGGTGGTCCGACGCGAGTTGACAGCGGAGGTCGACAGTGGCGCTGGATCAGAGCTCGGCTACGGCTATTTGGCGAAGAAAACGGACGCTAGATGAGATTGGGGAGAGAGGAGGGGCGCGGCCGCTATTTATGGGGGCGCGGGATGACTTGAGAATCACGGCACCGAGGCATGGCAGGGTCGGACACGACGGCATCAACGGAGATGGTGTCCGGCTCAGCTACGACGTGAGGAAGAAGAGGCCTGACCAGTGGGCCTGGCAGGTCGGCGCCGAGGAACGACGCTTGTGCGAGCGCGGCCTGCGGCTGGGCGCATGACTGGGCCGAGGTTCCAGGCTATGGCCCAAGCGGTGAAGAGCGCGGGCCGGCGCGGAAGGAAACACTGGCCTTCAGCCCGAGCAGAGACAAGGGCTGCACAGCAGCCTGGAGAAGGGAATGAGCCACGGCAGCAGGCCTTCGGGCCGAAAAGAAGGAGGAGAAGAAAGTTATTCTTTTCTTTTTCGGATTTTTCTTCAAAACAAAATCGAAATGCAATTTCTACTCAATTCAAAATCCGACTTCAAACCAAGAAATTCAAAATAGTATGCAGTGGCATGTATGCACATTCATGGTTGTCAACCTATATTTGATTTTATTCCTAATAAAATTATTATTTCCTAAATTCAAATGCCCATAAAATGCTTAACAAATCAATTTCCCCTATTTAAAAATGTTGTAAAATTTAGGGTGTTACAATTCTACCCCCCTTAAAATGAATCTCGTCCTCGAGATTCGGACAATGCTTACTCAAATAACTGTGGGTATGTTTTCCTTAGATCATCTTCTCTTTCCCAAGTAGCCTCATCTACTGTATACCGATTCCACTGAACCTTGCACATCTTTATAACTCGGCTCCTTGTAACTCTTTCTGCCGTCTCCAAAATCATTACTGGAAACTCCTCATAAGTGAGATCTTCCTTAACTGTAAGCTCTTCTAATGGTATCTGTTCCTCAGGTACACGCAAATACTTCTTCAGCGGAGATACAAGGAACAGATCGTGTACACCCGACAAACTCTCAGGCAATTCTAACTGATAAGCTACCTCTCCACGTCTCTCTAAAACCTTGAAAGGTCCAATATACCTTGGTGCTAACTTTCCTTTCATGTTAAACATTCTCACACTTCTCATAGGTGACACCTTCAAGTACACATAATCACCTACTTCAAAAACCAATTCTCTTCTTCTAGTGTCGGCATAGCTCTTTTGTCGAGACTGAGCCACTCTCAAGTTATCCCTGATCATCCTTACTTGCTCTTCTGCGTCTCTCAAAACATCTGGTCCAAACACTTGAGTTTCTCCCGTTTGATTCCAAAACAACGGGGTTCTACACTTTTGTCCATACAAAGCTTCAAAAGGTGCCATATTGAGACTTTTCTGATAACTATTGTTGTACAATAACTCTGCATAAGGCAAACTCTTGTCCCAACTTATTCCATACTGCAACGCACAAGCTCTCAACATATCCTCCAATATCTGATTAATTCTCTCAGTTTGCCCATCTGTCTAATGATGATATGCTGTACTAAAATTCAACTTGGTTCCCAACAAATTATGTACTTGCTGCCAAAAATGAGATGTAAATTGGGTACCTCGATCAGACACAATTTTCTTGGGAACCCCATGTCGACAAACTATTCTCTCCATATATAGCGTAGCCAATTGGGGTCCAGTATAGGTAGTCTTAACCGCTAAGAAGTGGGCAACCATAGTTAACCGATCTACTATTACCCAGATTGAATCATAACCTCTCTGAGTACATGGTAACCCAACTATAAAATCCATACCAACTTCTTCCCACTTCCACTCAGGTATCTTCATTGGTTGTAACAATCCTGCAGGTCTTTGATGTTCAGCCTTGACTCTCTGACAGGTATCACACAAAGCAACATATTCAACAACATCTCTTTTGAGTCCGTACCACCAATACTTCTCTTTTAAATCCAAATACATCTTGGTACTTCCAGGATGAATAGAATAAGCAGACTCATGGGCCTCACAAAGAATTGCCTCTCGTATAGCCTTATCCTTAGGCACACACAACCTTTTCCCAAACCACAGAGTTCCATTGTCATCCATACTAAACCTGGTGCCTTACCAATCACTATGTTTTCTGCTATCTCCTTCAACTTCGCATCCTGTAACTGTCCCTTACGTATTTCTTGCTCCAATTTAGGCTCCAACACCAACTCCACTATATTGGTAACAAAGCCTAAATTCAGTCGCTCAAATTCAGCACACAACTCTCTTGACATCGATGTCACTTGCACCTCATTGACATAACTCTTCCTACTAAGAGCATCGGCAACAACGTTCGCCTTCCCAGGATGATAGTGTACCTCCAAATCATAATCTTTGATCAACTCTAACCATCGACGCTGTCTCATATTAAGATCTGTCTGAGTGAAAATGTACTTCAGACTTTTGTGATCAGTATAGATGTCACTCTTATGTCCAACGAGATAATGCCTCCATATCTTCAAAGCATGAACCACTGCTGCTAGCTCCAAATCATGAGTAGGATAATTTAACTCATGCTTTCTCAACTGCCGAGATGCATAAGCCACTACTCTGCCTTCTTGCATAAGAACACATCCAAGTCCCTAACGAGATGCATCACAATAGATCAGAAAGCTTTTATTCAGGTCTGGCAAAGTCAACACTGGAGCTGTAGTCAACCTCTTCTTCAACTCTTTGAAGTTAGCCTGGCACTTCTCGGACCACACAAACTTAGTATTTTTCTCCAATAAGGCTGTCATTGGCTTAGCAAGCTTAGAGAAACCTTCAATGAACCTTCTGTAGTATCCAGCTAATCCCAAGAAACTATGTATCTGTCCCACATCTGTTGGTGGCTTCCAATTTAGCACATCTTCCACCTTACCGGGATCTACTGCAATTCCACCGTTGGAGACAACATGACCAAGAAAAGAAACTTCCTTCAACCAAAACTCACACTTGCTTCGCTTGGCATACAACTTGTGTTCTCTGAGCTTCTGCAGCACCAACCTCAGATGTTCAGTGTGCTCTTCTTCTGTTTTGGAGAATATCAATATATCATCGATGAACACCACCACAAACTTATCCAAAAACTCCATGAACACCTTGTTCATCATGTACATAAAGTAGGCAGGTGCATTGGTCAAACCAAATGACATAACAGTGTACTCATATAAACCATACCTCGTAGTAAAAGCTATCTTGGGTATATCTGTTGCACGAATCCTTAATTGATGGTAGCCAGAACGAAGATCAATCTTAGAGAAAACACAGGCACCTCTCAACTGATCAAACAAATCATCAATTCTAGGCAACGGATACTTGTTCTTGATAGTAACCTCATTGAGTGATCGATAATCAACACACATCCTCTGAGTACCATCCTTCTTGTCAACAAATATAACTGGTGCTCCCCAAGGTGATGAACTAGGACGAATAAAACCTTTCTCCTGTAACTCCGTAATTTGTTTCTTAAGTTCTTCTAATTCTTTAACCCCATTCTATATGGACGCTTAGCTATAGGTGTAGTTCCAGGTAATAATTCAATAATAAACTCAATATCACGGTCAGGCGGCATACCTAGCAAATCATCGGGGAACACATCTGGAAATTCATCCACCACTAGGTCCTCCTTGTTGCCGCTATCATCAAGCTGGTTCACTGTGGCGGTTGGCTGTGCTTGTATTACAACATCAACACCGATTCTTTCTCCACTGGGTGCGGTCACAACAACTACCTTTTCTTTACACTAGATTACTGCTTGTTGTTGCTTCATCCAGTCCATACCCAAAATCACATCTATACCAGATGCTCTCAACACAATGGGGCTCACTTTAAACTCTACCCCCCTTAATGATAGACTAGTCGGAAGACAACGATATGCAGCTTGCATACTTCCACCCGGTGAGTTTACTAACATGGGATTTTGCACGGCACATAATGGTATGCTATGGTTTCTAACAAATGCTTGTGATATGAATGAATGCGAAGCTCTAGAATCGAAAAGAACAGAAGCGGGGGTTGAGTTGACATTGAACGTACCGAGCATGACTTCCGGTTCAGCAAGCGCCGTCTCGGTAGACACATGATTCACCTTTCCCGTGTTGGGTGCTGGCTTCTGATAGTTGTTCTGCCTTTTAGGGGTTTGCTGATTGGGCTTCTTAGGGCAATTTTAAGAGAGGTGACCTTCTTTGCCACAACAGAAACACTTGCTGGGGGTGCTAGGGCCACTAGTCTTCATAGGAGTGTTGTTGGGCACTCCCTGTCATGGTGTCTGCTGACCACTCTATTGCTGAGGACGTTGATTGGCATTCTGCTGTTGGTTCTGGTTGCGCTGAGGATACTGACCACGATTCCATTGACTGGGTGGTCCCTGAAACCTCTGCTGGAAGCCTTGTTGTGAATTGGCACGTGAACGAGTATTGCTCCCAGAGGCTTGTCCCTGAAGCCTCCTCTTCTTGGCCTCCATCTCCTTGCGCTTGTTGTCAATAACAATAGCGCGATTCACCAGCGTCTGAAAGTTGGGGTAGGTGTTTGACATAAGCTGGAGCTGCAGACCATCATACAGACCTTTGAGAAAGTGGCGTTGCTTATCAGCATCATCAGCCACTTCATTCGGAGCATAACGTGACAACTGAGCAAACTTGTCACGGTACTCAGCGATAGACATGGATCCCTGCTTCAAAGCTCTAAATTCCTCTTGCTTGAGCTCTATCAGTCCCTCTGGTATGTGATAAGATCTGAAATTCTCTTTGAACTCCTGCCAGGTGACAGGAGGAGCGTTGGTAGGACGCCCATACTCGAATGACTCCCACCAGTCCTGAGCTTCTCCCTGAAGTTGTCCCGAAGCGTACAACACCTTCTGCTGATTATCACATTGAGCTATGTTGAGCTGCCTCTCTATTGCATGAAGCCAATCATCTACTTCCAGTGGATCAGTGGCACGAGAGAACACCGGGGGACGGCCCTTCAAGAATTCACCACGCTTATCACGTGGGGCTCCACCACCCTGTTGATTCTTCTGATTCTGCACCAACGTTTGCATGAGCTACGTCTGTATTGCCAAGAGTTGTTCAATAGTCCGTGGTGGTGGTGGTGGATGTGGGGGAACACCTCCACGACCTCGGCCTCTTCCTCTTCCAGACATCTGCTTATCAAACATTCAAAATTCAGAAATCTCCAAGTTAGAATACATTCTGAAGATTTTCTGGACGAGTCTCAACAACAGCAGCTCTGTAAAACAGTCATATCTCGAGTTCCAGAAATCCGATTAAAGTGTACTTTATATGGTTGGAAAGCTTACGAAATTTTCTACAACTTATATTCAGACCACTTTCCCAGATTCTGTCGTTAGATTTCTCAAAAATGGGATACAACCGAAACTATTCCCAGATTCCAGACTGTGCAGTGACTTTAACTTGAAACAAAGATATCTCACGAACCAGATCAGATATGGGGGTGATTCCAGAGGCATTGGAAAGGTAATTAAGTCTAGTTATTCCCACAACAATTTCATAATTTTTGGTCGTGTATATTTTATTCGGCATTAAGATAAAGGCAGACTGCTCCGAAAAACAGATTCCGAAAGAGCGAGATGTAACAAACCCAACTATTTATTTATTGACCCAAACTTTAATATTCTTAAATACGAAACTTGCGGACATGCCCACAAAGTTCCAGCACACATTACAAACATCCAACTCATGCATAAACATAAGAACAAATCAACTAAACACACAATGTTCACACCGCACTAAAACTCGACCCAACTCGACTCACTTGTTCTACTATCGTGCTATTACATAAAGAGGGACTCCAACATCTAGGGGCGATACTTATGAGGAAGTTCCTCATACATCTTGGGCAAATTGAGGCACACCCTTTGTTCGTCTATCACTTGCTGGTGCCTCTTGATTGCTTTCTACTGAGCCTTCAATTGATCCTCCAATCGGCGAATCCTTAACACAGACTCGTAACCAAAGTGTACCATCGCTTCCAGTGGTTGGATCCATGCCCTGCGGGTCCATCATCGCCCAACCCAATTCTCGGTGTTGATGAGGAAGGAATTGATATTGATCATCCTTCATGACCTCGAATCGGCGACCACGGAGGCCTATGCAAGCTTCAGCGGCTGCATCTTCTATGCCGTCCTCCATGGTAGCGCGGTGACCATGGTGTGCGTAGTTTGAATCCAGCTGATACGCACCTTTCTGCTCATCCTTGATGGTGATGCACACCCTAACCTTCCAGTAGGTGTCTTCAAGAGGGTGGGTATGCTCTTCGCAAGCGTATTCTACAGCTGCATCCCAGTCACTATAGTATGTCTGAAGCAGGCTCCTGAGTCGGTGATGTGAAACAGAGTATTCACAGCTCGGCTTATACCACACCTTTATTGTCCACCCCAATGGCGGGATCGGCTCATCCTCTTCAACAATGTCTTCATCTTCGTTTTCAGACAAGTCAACGATCTCAACTTCTTGAGGATCATCCTGGGCTGGCTTAGGTGTGGATTCAGGCGTTGGCGGTGTTGGCGAATCCAATTCCTGTTCCTGAGGTTCTTCCTCCTCAGGATCCATGGACAAACCTTGTGGCGGGTAATACCCTCCAGTGCTCATGCGGGCAGTCTTGTGGGCATGAGGCATCTACAGAATTAGATTTAGTTAGGTTAGATTAGAAGCAGTAATTTTCATAATAGAATAAGGCAAAAGAAGCATAAAACTTTAACAAATAACAAGGGTGAGATAGAAAGCATGAAATGAGTGAAGCAAAAGAAGCTAAAACAACCATTGCTAACTAGGCTTGCGTCCTACAGTCAACACGGCTCTGATACCAATCTGCCACACCCAATTTTAAGGATAAAATGCGGTGCATAACCTTATGTGTGCCCAGAGATCAGTCACACACATAAGCCGACAAACTATGAATAGTATCATCTCCAATGTTTATTACATCACGAATATGACAGAGTTATTACATAAGTATAGCACAAATAATAAAAAGATCTAACGCGGAAGCTCCAATTCATAGGGACGTCGACTGGTTGACCACAAGTCTAGTAGTCCTCAGGGAAATCATCATTCTCAAGGTCATCTGTTACCCATCCGGGATTTTTATCCAAGTAGTGAAAATAAACAAACATAAGTACATGTCATACTCAACAAGTGTAACATAGGGTTCATGAGGCTCAAAAAGGCTAGACACAGGCTTAACAGCGGTCAACTTTTAGTTGTCATAATTTTAGCTTATGAGTAGCATCAAAGTGTTTCAGTCCCCAAAGTAGAACACATGATCAAATGTAAACATGAGTAATGAATAGCATAAACAGATATTACATAGTGATCATCTATTCCATAAATGTTCCAAGGCCGCTCGTGACCGTGAGCATAGCTAGTATACCAGTTTTATACTCTGCAGAGGTTGTACACTTTCACTGTGAGTCGTGATACCCATATGCCCGGGTTTATAACTCTCAAAACACTTCCAAGGTGAGCAGGCAGGGGTCACTATGAAGCCTTTCAAAGGTTCGTCTAACAAGTTAGGGCCATTAGATTCACTCAGCAAACAGATATAGAGCCCCCCTTCTCGATGGCACATTGACATGCAGCCTATATACATAAGGCCAAAGGCCGCTCTATACCTGATTCGGCAAGCCATTCTTACGCCAATGAAGGTAACCACTAACAAGCTAGAAAAGGTCCTTATACTGAGCTAAAGCCAGAGCCATGTAGCTCTCACAGCTGTACTGTAAGTCCCGGATGATCACTTATAGATAAGTCCTTAGGGAGAGGAATCTAAAGCATTTAGAAAGTAGCTAAACACTCCAGCCCCCTGTTTCCATGTTGCCAAAAAGTCACATTTTATGTTTATTGCATATACCATTAGTCAAATTACAAGATCATGGTTTGACTGAGCTCTAGCAAAGCTACCCATATGCATAACCCATAGGTGACAAGGCAATAGTCCAATTCTAGGAAATTCCTAACAAGAAGACACATGCAATATGAATTTAATGATTTAAAGTGAATAGGAAACAAGGATGATCCCATGCTATACTTGCCTTGAGCAATGTACACCTGCTGGTCCTGCTCGTCAAAGTCGTACCCTTGATCCTCCGAGAACTGCTCACCGTCTATACTTGATAACCACAGCAACATACAAGCATCCAGGAGCAATCATACAAAGCAAACAAGGCTATAGATTAGAACAGTACACCAACAACAAAGAATCAAGATGAAAAGTTTGGAAAAACAAATCTACGTCTCGCTATGAACAAACAGACGCGAAGATCACAAAAATTAGATCTAAAACGGAAAAGTTATGGTTTAAACAAGATTTCCTATAGACAAATAATAGATTAGATCTAAGCTCGATTTATAAAGTTGGAAACCTACTTTACAGTAGCATAAACATGTAGATTAGTTAATTACGAACCCAATGCAACTTGAACGGATCTAATCGGAGTTAAAACAAAGATTTTACGGCTAAAACAAATTGAATGGCAAATCTGTAAATAATTGAAAACGTATTTCAGCCCATCCGAAAGAAAATACGCTTTCGAAAGAAAGAAACGTAAACTGTAAAACGCGCAAAAGGACCGCGAGTTGAATCTGGAATATTTATAAGGGCGTATTTGAAAGATAGGCAGCAAAGGGGTATCTTCTTTTATGAGCCGTCGGATTAAAAATCGACGGATGAGAATCGATCCAGCGGAAATAAAAATAAAAAAAAAATAGAAATCGCCGGCATAGTACCGACGGCGGCTGGAATCACGGCGGCGCCATGGCCAGCTTGCTAGAGCTCACGGTACATGGCTTGCAATGCACTCCACGTCGAAAGAAAAAGACAAAGGGAAAGAGGAAGGAACGGCGAACTCACCAGACCCAAGCACCGAGAGCGAGAGGCAGTTGAGGTGGTCCGGCGTGAGTTGACAGCGGAGGTCGGCGGCGGCGCTGGATCGGAGCTCGGCTGCGGCTGTTTGGCGAAGAAAACGGACGCTAGATGAGATTGGGGAGAGAGGAGGGGCACGGCCGCTATTTATGGGGGCGCGGGATGACTTGAGAATCACGGCACCGAGGCGTGGCAGGGTCGGACACGACGGCATCGACGGAGATGGTGTCCGGCTCAGCTACGACGCGAGGAAGAAGAGCCTGGCCAGCGGGCCTGGCTGGTCAGCGGCGGGGAACGACGCTTGCACGAGCGCGGCCTGCGGCTGGGCGCATGACTGGGCCGGGGTTCCAAGCTACGGCCCAAGTGGTGAAGAGCGTGGGCCGGCGCGGAAGGAAACACTGGCCTTCGGCCCGAGCGGAGACAAGGGCTGCACAGCGGCCTGGAGAAGGGAATGGGCCGCGGCAGCAGGCCTTCGGGCCGAAAAGAAGGAGGAGAAGAAAGTTATTCTTTTCTTTTTCGGATTTTTCTTCAAAACAAAATCGAAATGCAATTTCTACTCAATTCAAAATCCGACTTCAAACCAAGAAATTCAAAATAGTATGCAGTGGCATGTATGCACATTCATGGTTGTCAACCTATATTTGATTTTATTCCTAATAAAATTATTATTTCCTAAATTCAAATGTCCATAAAATGCTTAACAAATCAATTTCCCCTATTTAAAAATGTTGTAAAATTTAGGGTGTTACAACAAAAGAGTATCCATTATGCCTACTGTGTCATATAATAAACGAAAAGAAAGTAATGTACAATTAATATAATTAGTTTTCATTAGTCAAAGATACTAAATTGGATGTCCCGATGTATTTTTACCATCAGACGACCGGCTTTAGTTCTTTTCGTTCGCATGATATGGTAGGGCACACATACATCTAAACACAAAAATGGAGGAACCAGTAAATCATAGCCTAAAAGTAACTGTAAATGTGCTAAACCAAATTGTATATCACGAAACTGTAAGTGATTAGTGATTATTCTCTCTTTTGAAAAAGAAACATGGGACTTCGTTAATGAGGGTAAACTGAATAGAAAACTCATCGATGTTATTCTCCTTTCTGTACATGCAAGTTCCTTTGAGGGTACGTCATTTCCCTCTATTTCCAGAACTATGCCTGCAAGGGTGGTGGATCGACCCCTTCGGATCTCCGACCCGCTCCTAAATTTAGACCACGGTTCTATAACACGCCAGCCCGTTAGTAGTCTATAGTAGTTGTATTGTTGGCCCATCACTATAACAGAACATACTTTTGCCGACACTTTCTATTGTAGGCAAAGGGCACATTTGCCGACAGATAACCTCCCGTGAAAAAGTTTTGCCGACAGTTTAGAAACAGTCGCGCTAGAAGTTGTCGGTGAAACTTTTGCCGACAGTTAACAGAATCCCCGACACTTTATGTGTAGGCAAACGGTCTACCTACGCCGACAGTTGAAACCTTTGCCGACAGTTAACCATTTGCCGACAGTTAAGACCTACGCCGACAGTTAAGACCTTTCCCGACAGTTTGTATGTTGGCCAAACCATTTCCAAGGTATTTTACAAACCATACCCTGCCCAAAAAAATTATCGACAAAACTACATAGATATAATTACAATTAAAATAATTTGACAAATCCACTTTTGCTCATATAGAAGGCATCACATTGAACAAATTCACTTGATTTTTGTATAAATAATATATTAGATCTTCCATACATACACCAACTTGATATATATATATATATATAGCAGGTCAAGTGATGATCATAGTACATAGAGCCATATAGGTCCAAGATATAGATTAGTTAGTTACATACATGTATAGACATAGTACAAGTCTTGTATTAATTAGTTATGACTAAAGCTAAGAGATCAATAGATCAGGACTTGGGCACAAAAGTACGGTTGCTGCCACTCCAAAATAATTGAACACCAGCTTCGTGCACATATGGTTGCTGCCACTCTACAGAACATGTAACAGCTCTTTGATCGAACCTCAAAAGCTTGCCAATCCAAAATACTTGCAACACCACATAGTACCTAACATGAAAAAAATGTGAAATATCAGTGCAATGTGCTCTGTACATTAACTCCTAATATGAAATGCACAGTATGCAAAATTTCAAAATTATGGGACACATTTATATTGCTACGTGTAGATGGCACCTAAGCATCTGCAGCCTCTTGGACCTTCAATTGACACATTTATATTGCTATGTTTTCTACTCCATAAGCTCTGTTTTAGCAGCATACTTGCCTCAGATGAGCTACTACTACAAGGGCACTGCCCAGGTACTAGTGATGGGCAAATCTGAACTAAACTATTTATTCATGTGATGCACAAACATGCATACAAAGAGCAAAAGATAGAACTGCAGCTTGCTGATAGATAAAATTTACTAATGGAATGCATCTATGCTGTCTAATACTCACATCGAGCTAGGTACCAGAGAAGCAAAGACACATGATCTGCTATGCCCTATTGTGCCATCTTCGATAGCTTAAGGCTCATTTTAGACAAGTGAGAAGCAAATGACTCATTTGGACTAAAAACTGCACCTATGCTATCTGAAATATATGTTTTTTTGCATCTGCATTATATATGCCCTTGTATTGTAACAAATATCACTAATAGCAAACAGTAGACTAAAGATGATGAGTACATATTCAAAAAAGAAAGAACAATCATTACAAGTTGAACTGCAGTAAATCAATATCTTTAATTTTGCAAACGATACACACCTACTGATCTAGATTGTAAATGATATTAGCTAAAAAAAACTAGGTCACATGAACAAAATTAGCAAGAGATGAAAAAGAATCCATATATGCCCAGAACTAGAACATCCACACATGCAAAGCCTTTTAACTAAAGCATGACCCTTCTAGTTTAAAAGGCAAAAAAGAGTTAGAGGGACCAAAGTGGATCTCGCCATATTGTTGGGATCATGCACCTCAACTCCTGGAAAGGTGAAGACGCCCATGCAAAATGCATACACCAGCCACAGAAAAGGCACGAAAGCAAATGAAGTTGCATATGGTTGCAGCATCCTTGACAATTTCCGGTTACATGACTAAGCAGGATGTAGATAAGACAAAAAAATTCAAACATCTATTTTTGCATGTTTCCCTTTTTGGTGGAAAAGATTATAAATCATATTGAATCCTTTTTACAGTCCAAAGACTATCAAATCTAACCTTCTTAATGGCATGCATCATAAAATGTGATGTTACGGCGCACCATATTGCAGCATATATCCAAATGTGCATATGTGTGGAATCAGAATATACAAAGCTAGCTTGAGTTCTATACCAGTTACACAGAACCAGGGGTAAAGGGTTGCGATCACCAGGACAATCAAGTGAAAACTTCAGGCCTCCAGGGGAAATTCTAACTTGGCCATAGTGCGAAGGCAGCGGTAAATTTACCAACAAGTAGCCAAATTATAAAGAACAATATTTAATCAAAATTGTGTGTGAACCATACACTTAATCACCTCAGTCTCTCAAAACCTTCTAAAACGCAACCTTCATCCTAAATCTAATGGTTTTCGATGATATGTAGTACCCAGGTCAGCACAAAACAGTCTTAAAATGGAGGCAAATTGGAGATTTTATAGTTTTAAGGATGCAAATGGATGATTTTAGTTTTAAGGGTTCAAAAAGAAACCACGAGCACAGTTAAAAGGTTGAAAACGTACTTGTCCTAACAGTAATGATCACAAACAAGCAATGAAACCAATTTTGAAAAAGAAGCATGCATGAACTGGTGTACTAACTTTTTATACCCCAATTAGAATTGCTAGCACACTCCCTGCACATTGCACATCTGTAGTTCTGAACCGTGCTGGTATACAAGTTAGTATGGGCACATTGCACATTGCACATTAGCTACGGAGTATTGCTCTACTATCATCCCGTACAAAATCTATATCTAATGTTCACAGCAGCTACAAGCATTTAGGGTCTATGGTCTATGGCCTTAATAGCTCTTTGATTATACAAACGTACATTTTTGTTTGACTCGACAGCAAGCTAAGACAGAGTTATGCAGTAGAAAGTATTAGAAGAAGCAAGCAGGACCTAAAATTTATGGGAGACACTGTGCTGCAGTAAGAAAGAAGTGAAATACAAATTAGTATACAATTGCATAGATGAGTAGAGTAAGGGCACAAGAGGAGGTAACAGTGAAATTTTAATGAAGGTGCGGTGGCGGAGTGCTTTGTGCAGTGCAAGAAAATGCAGTTCAGCGAGGCAGAGTCTTTGGCAATGTAGAAAATCGCTTAGAGCCGATCAACTCATTTTTTTAGTGTAAGGCAAGCTAATACATGAGTGTTTCAGTCAACAATGTAATTAGCTAGCTCTGAAGGAATTGCAGTATTGGAGTCTGGCCGTGTTCAGTAGTAATTTTCAGAAGTTGCAGAGTGCAGAGGTAGAAGCTTGCTGTGTGCAACTTGCATCAGCTATCCAGAGATATTGCCCTCAAATTTCACAAAGCGCAGAGCCATAGTGCTGAAACAAATAGCTTGTTTGGAGTGTGGTTTGGGAAGGTTGTGAAGAGCATTGTGCATATAAAGCTCGACAGCAAGCACAGAACACATGCTGCACTTGCAAATCAAGCAAAAGGGACAAAACTAAACATTCAATGATTAGCTAAGGGTTTGACTAGTTGATTCACTATTTCAGTTTCACCACAAATTCACACAATTATCACACAGATATGACTATGAAAAAAATTGAGTCAATTCTAGTAAATATCTTATAACAGTCTTAATAAACAGATGATATCTGCACCAAATATAATTGTTGATTTTCACCAGAATAAGAATGTAGGGTGCAGCCTACTAAACAGACATATACGAGTCAATGTCCTAACACACAACTGCAATTCCAAAGCTGTCAATATAGAAAGTGGATACTTACTACTGTTTTAGGGTTCTGTTGTTCCTCAAATCCAATCAATGTTGCTAATGGTGCATGACAAACAGATCATTGGCAAACAGCTCCTTAGATAAACCCCTCAAATTCAATCATTGTTGGTGCTGGTGCATCACATTTCCTCCAAAGATTCTTAGATCACCCCTGAAAAAATTATCACTCATTCAACTTGCTGAATTTTATAGCAAAGAATATGGGCAAAAGATGGATGGAAGTCTAAACTAGGCAACAGATGTTGGTGAAAGGTGAACTATGACAACCTTTCCACAGAGCACTTCTCAAGGTTGGGCAACAGTAGATCCATAGAGCATACTTATTTAGCTAGTATGCGCTGAATTCTCTAAAACAGGGGAGATAGCAACCAAAAGAGCTTTAGTTTTAGTAACACTAACGGTGAACTTTTTCTAGGCACCTAACCTATTGGCAGGCATAGGCAGCATCCTAAAATTCAGGTATAAGAATGACTGAATGCATGTCAAATACATAGTTCAGTCAATGATCTCATATATCATTTCAGGCACAAATATCAGATTATTAACACTTCAACAGTATCTCCACTACCACTCCAAGAGCTAGCCCTAACGTACTTGTTTCATATGCAGGAAAAAAATGTAGACACACTATGTACATACACACATGCATCTTTCTGAATTGTTAGCCATATTCTGTACATGTCTGTGCAAAGACGCATGTCGTCATGGCCTTCATGCCAAGGAGCATGCTCTGTTCTTCCTCAGTAACTCACAGCTTCCTCTCCTCTAATACAGAGCTTTCTAGAGTAGGGGTAGAACTAGCACTACTCCTCCATACACTATGACTATTATTAGTTGATGCCCTACTTTAGTTTCCTAGTACATGAACAGACCTGTACTAATAGCAGACCCGATTCAATCACGATGCAGAGACCAGATAAACAATATTTTTTCTTCAACTATGTGGGAAATTAGAGAGCTTCTAGAAATTAGGAACCAGATAAACAATCATAATATCTAGCATTGCAAGTAGCATCAAGATCACAACCTTCACAAGATCACATCTAAATCAAGCCTTCTCCAAAGAGTGGAAGAGAGGGCGGATCTAGACTGAATGAAAGTTTGGCAGGAGAAGTAACCCAAACCTTGAATATTTCTAGCCTTTCTCGCCTTTCAGGGGAATGGGGATGAGAGGACGGGGATGCGGAGATGACGCACCTGGATGCGGAGAGGAATGGGGAGGCACCACTCTTGCTGGCCAGTGGTGGGCTAGGGCGACGGCGGGCTTGGGGGTGGCAGGCTTGGGCGGCGGTAGGCTAGGGCGACTGGGGGCTGGGGCGGCGATGTCCGTTGGATTCGACGGCGGGGGCTAGGGCTGTAGGCTGCGGGGCTCCGGCCAGGGACGACTTCGGCGCCAGTGGGATTGGGAGGCGGCGATTTAGGCGGGCGTCAGGGGCGGCGGCCGCGCCGAGTGCTAGCCTCCGACACCGGCTCCTGGAGGCACCCAACAGCGGAGCCCTGCTAGCGAGGTTTTTTTTTCTAAAGTTTGCGTGAGTGGAGAATGAAGGGTGGGCCTCCTGTTTCAGTGGCTTAGCCTTTTTCCGATAAAAAAGGGGTTTCGGCGTGCTGTCTCCCGCCCACACAGGCATCTCTATTTTGCTTCGGCGCCTACCCCTTCACCGACACTTGGACAGTGGCTTAGGTAGGCTACAACGACACTTTTTTTGTCTAAAAACTTTTGCCGACAATTTATGTGTTGGAAGGAGAAACGCCGACATATAAGTTGTAGCCTTACATTACTATTGCCGACAGTTTAAGTGACGCTAAAAAGGTAAAGAATTGCCAACACATTATGTGTTGCCAAAACCCTTGATTTACCAACACATAATTGTAGGAAAAGGTGGGTTGTCGTGTAGTGCATGTGGCACATGTGGCACATGAAGAGCTATAGTTTGTGACTTTAGTACCACCTTAGAAGTTTAGGAGGGTGGGGGCTAACTTGTAATCCTTATTGCTCCAAACGTAGCATCTCTGGGCTAACACTTTTACATGAAGCGAGGATGAAGGTGTAACAGAGGTATGCAAACCCATTCCAAATGTGGAGCTGGGCCATATAAGTAGATTTTGGATGTGGTGTGTTAGAGATGGTATCAAAGCATAAACCCTTGTTGCATGTGCTCGTGGAGGGGTGCACCAAGGCGTGTTCTGGGCATCTACTGTGTATATAGTGAGCTACCGAGGGCGTCCCCCCTTTATGGGGGTGAATGTAACAACCTAGCCCGATTAGAGGATTGTAGTTGTTCTGTTGTTTGCCCATGTGGCCCATGTGGCACATGAGGAGCTGTAGTTGGTGGCTTTAGTACCACATTGGAAGTTTAAGAGGGTGAGGGTCAGCTTATAATCCTTGTCGCTCCAAACGCAACACTTTCGAGTTAACCCTTTTACACGAAGTGAGAACAAAAGTATAAGAGACGTGCTATGCGTACGTAGACCCATTCAACATGTGGAGCTAGGCCATATAAGCAGATTTTGGACGCGGGGTGTTATAGGTTTCGAGCGGTTTGACCCTCACACGAAGAGGTTCAAAAGGATGAGAAACCTGTTGATACAAATTGAACCTAGGGTCGCCCCGTTTAGTTCACTGTGTTCGCTCCCCTTTTATTATTCTGAATATAAAAAGAACGTGGTGATGTAGAGGCAAAGGGCAATAAATACTATTAAAGATGGCCAAATGTTCTTTCACCAAGAACTTCATCCATGGATTTATCCGAGTGACTAATTATCACACACAGGACATCTTTTAATTTAGTGTTTAATATTAAGCGTATGCTCAGTACAATTACACGGCATTTCACGACCCGAGAGATTATTTAGATTGGTCTAAACCCAGATGATGATACAAGGGACTCAAGAACCTGCTGATGCAACATACCGTGTCTATATATGGGATATCCGTCCTCCATATGCATGGGAATGCAAGCATATATCAAGGACAATCGTATCTTACTTTGTAAGGACTGGAGCTCATTTTGCAGCATATATCTCTATTATCTAAGTTGCGGGCCATCAGCATCCTTCCAGGATTTATGCCCGTCGTAAAACTGGTTCCTTCGTTGCTTCCGTACGAATTTGCCAGTAAGGTGGTTTCTTGGGCCTTTGTTCCAATAGTGCACATCATGTTCATCAAAATGAGCAGTGCCACGGTTGTAGGCTTCATCTGCATGCGTATATGTTAGATGGATGTGTACGTGTTAGGCTTCAATTTCGAACACAATAAAAGAGAATTGTATATTGAATCCTACCGAACAAAATAAAACTGATGAGCCCACAGAAAGAAAATGACTCACCCCTGACAGCTGATTAGTCGAGGGCCTGTGTTGGTAACTGAAGATACACATGTGCACACTATATATAGACATATTAATAGAAGAGTAGCTGTTCGGGTGAATATGACGCTCATGATATTATGCAACTGGGGTTCCGGAGCTGCAAGCCATTAGGTGATAACAGGTCTTGGTGCAGTATGTTGCACAACTACAAAACCATCCGGTACCCATGGTTCCAAACCACTACTATTGCAAGAATTGGTGTCCGCGGTGGGCAACAAGGACTGATGGCTCCTCATATTGCACACTGACGGTTCAATGTACCAACCAGTAACGAGAACCCTAATCACTAATACATAAATGATTTTTCTAACAGTAAAAAACGATCTTAAAGGCCTGTTTAAAACAACGCCACTATGCCACCAATTGTAGAGCACCGCCCCTATTATTAGATTTCAAACGCGGTTCACTTAAGAGAAGAACCGTCCCTGAAACTCTGTCTCTTATAGAGACGGTTCGGTAAAGACATCCGTCCCAAAAATCCTATTTCAGAGGACAGTTCTCTTAAGAAAACTGCCCCTAGAAATGAAGAAAACCGCCTCTAGAAATGAATATATTTTTAGGGGTGGGTTACTTAACGTAACCGACCCTGAAAATTAATTTCCAAAATAGATTGTGTAGCTACAGTGCCTCCCGCCAAGGTTATAGATGGTTTCCTAAGTCGACAACCTCTATTAGAAATGGAAACTATCTGTAAAAAATATTTTTGTACTAGTGAATGCAATTCATCTATGCCCTTCATGATACGGTACAGTGTAAGCTTGTATATCATACTATGTTATTAACAATCCGAGTGCTGCTAGTGCATAACTACGGGGTGTCAGGTTCTAACACGTGCCCTAACTTTCACCAACGAAGTCCATGGAACAACTTCCGTTCAAAGCTTCATTGGCTTTCTGCAGTACTTACTGTATATTTGTGTAACGGACATTAACTGAAAAAGCATGTCGGTTGTTATAGGCTTTGCAGTGCCTCTGTAATTTGTGATTGACATGAACCACGTAGACACAATAACAGATAAATGAACCTACCACCCATTTTCCAAGGCACGCCTGATTGGAACGAAATGATTAGCAGTACCATGTCATAGCGACCAGAGGGCAGTAAAAGGGTGTCTATATGCTGATTGCGCTGAACGCGCTTATCTTTATGCCAAAAAAAAAATGTCTACCTTGCATCCCTTTTCGATATTTGAAACCACAAGCTTTATTCTCGAGACAAGAATGCCAGATTAGTCGTTTCACCGGCCATTCTGCACTACTACATAGTAGCACTTCACAGCCGGTTCTAAACACCCCATCACTGTCGGATTTTGAACCGGCACAACCATACCGGCAGTGATGAGGGTTAGCTATCACTGTCGATTCCTACAAACCGGCAGTGTTTTTCAACTTCATTGCTGGTCCTTTACACAACTCGGCAGAGTTCAGTTCCACCAACAGTACCGGTTCATGAGGCCACCCGACAGTGTAACCTCGAACATCAATGTCGGTTTGTGTTTGGAGCCGGCAGTGTTGTCGTAACCATCACTGCCAGTTTGTGACAAGACCCGACAGTGATGGTTAAGCCAACGCTGCCGGTTTGTGGCTCAAGCTGGCAGTGCCATCTTCGCCATCACTGTCGGTTTGTTGCTAACCGGTAGTGATGGCCCGTTCGCATTTTATTGTTTTATAATTTATTTTAATTTATATTTTTTTCATGGAATCGGGTATCGCTTTATATACACTACGTTGACGACAGGTCCATCAATATTAAATATTACAAATGTTACGGTTACAGTTCAAATATTCTTATCAAGATCTCGATCCCTCAAAATAATAAAGAAATTATTCGATAAGATGAAGCATACTTCTCGGACTTCTTACAATAGTCTAGCGAACCGCTCTGAACCATACTAGTCCTTGAACTTCACGGATTGTGCAATGGAAAATACTCCATCTTTTTTCAATACCTCGGCTAAGATGAATTTTGGCAGCTCCAATTGCAGTGCGACAATCTCCATGTCTACCAACCTTTCGTGGTTATATTTCTTGTGCTGTCGTTCAAAAAAGATGATATCCAAAGAGGAATTAGAAAATCATTTTGTCGATATATTAACAGACATAAATGAAATGGGGATTATATACACCAACTTATCTGCTTCTTCCGATTTCCCGCTGATGTAACGAAGCATTGCCCACATTACATAAAACCCAGATTCATTGTTTCCCGCCGGCTATTTTAGATACTTCCCCTCTATTTTGACAACCTTGAATGGGACATGCGTCCCACCAATATGTCTTCTTCGGACACTGAGCAATATTAAAAGGAAAAATATTAGAAAATGGTATGTGTGATTCGAAAATAATATGTTATTACGATCGCTTACAAATTCAGCACCGCCACCAGAGCATCCAGATGATGAAATGGTTTTTTCTTCGAGTCCCACACCTCGATCAGATTTTTAGTAAGATTGACACAAATAAAGACAAAATGATTGCTGAATCATAGAATCCTAATTATGGAATAATCTTAACGAAAAAAAGCATAATATTAAAAGCCGAGAACACATACTAGGTTAAATTAGGCCATTCTGCTGTTGGTGGGTTCAAAAATATTTTATCAATTCAAGGTTGTAATGTTGAATTAATAATTTTTTTATTTATTAGAATCATGCCCGTGCGTTGCAGGAGCCATAAGTTTTTGCCCACGCCTACAGCGATGTACGTGCCTGCAGGTTATGTCTGTGATATCTGACTGTCTCCTTCCACCATACAAGCGGTGGAGGCACTGCTGTCTAGACCATGTTGCTGGTTTCAGACCACACCATTGGAGGAAGGTGGCTCGTTGGTTGCTATTTTTTAAAAAAAAAATCAATTCACATCCAGGCCACAATAATGATTAGTCCACAATGTCTTCTTACATGTCATTTGTCCCTGATACTGAACTGAAAGAGAAAGGATGTTATTCTATACTGATAGAAAAGGTTTCTCATGTGATTATTCTACATTTGTTTCTTCATATATTGACTTGAAGCTCATAGCTTGTCTCAATCTACTATCACACTGAAACATAGGGAACAGATGACCAATATAAGCAATTGAACAAGAGATGGAGGTGCTGGAGGCCAGTACCACCCAAAGGTACAATGTTATCAACTCTGAAATATTTGCAGTCTCACCTTCTCAATTGGCTTTGAGGCTAAGATGGCGTGATATCGTTTCGTTCATCTGCATGCACCATTGCCAAGTATACCTATTGACAAGTATTAAAGCGTGATTGAATTTGTCAGTAATTATGAAAGTGCATAGAAATTAGAGTCAAATTTTCAGTGCAAATCTGAGGGAGAGAGGAGAACTTGTGAGTGTAACACCCTAAAATTTGCTCTTTTCGAAAAAGATATAAATTGATTTAATTTTTTATTTTGTGCTCATGAAATATGGGAAAAAGAATATTTTTCATTAAATTAAAATTCATTATAAGGAGTAGCAACATGGTTGTGCATACATGCCGAAGCATTTGATTTATTTGGTTGAGTGGTTTTGATCAAAATTTAAATGGTTTAAATTGCTTTTGGAAATGAATTTGAAATCGGCTTTGAAATAAAAGAAAAGAAAATTTAAAAATAAAAGAATTTTTAAATTTGTAAAATTTATTTTTGGGAGCATACCAAAATTTCTCATTTTTATTTGAATTAAAAAGTGTATTTTAAACCATATTTGAATTTGATTTCATTTACATTTGAATTTGGTTTTGAAAACAAAATAGAACAAGATTTGGAAATTGGAAAAATTGCTTTCTCCTCAATATGGCCCGAAGGTCTGCTTCCTCTCCCCTTTTGGCCTCATTGTGGCCTAGTTCTCCCTCCTTCCCTGTCGCGACGCAGGCCCAGCCGGTGATCCAGCTCGAGCCGCGCTGGTGCACTTTCCGCCTCGGCCCAACAGCAAGATCGGCCCGTCTTTCCTCACAGGCCCAGCAACGCCTGCACCGCTGCCACGCTCTCCTTCCCCGCTCTCTCACTTGCTGCCACCCCAGGCCTGCTTGTCAGTCATCTCCCTCCTCCCGTTCATGCCCGAGCTGGACACCGACGCCGCCTGGGAGTACGCGTTCGCCCTGTCTTCACGTCGTGCCGTGCACTCCACGCCGCCTTGCCTCATAAAAGCTGAGCCTTGTGTCCGCCGCCTCCATCCAGTTGCGTCGAAGCCGCCACCTTGCTCTAGCTTTGCCGCACGCCGCAACCCTAGTGCCGCCGTCGCTGTTTCGGTCCGCCGTTCCGTAGCTTCGCCGTCGCTCCGAGCTGCTTGCCGAGCGTCGCATCAAGGTAAGAAATCCGCAGGTGCCGCATATGCCCTCTCTTTGGCTCCCCAATGTGTGTGGGCGCTCGCCAAAGCTACACCGGACCACCCGAGCCGCTCGAGCAAGTCCTGAGCCACCCTGGTGCCCTCACGTCCCACTCCGACCCCACGAGCGAGTTCGACGTCTTCTTCTATACCTCTCTGTGCTTTTCCCGTCGAGTTTGGAGTTTGGAAGCTCGCTCCCGGTGGGATTCCGGTGAAATGCTTGCCGCTGTCAATGGAGCACCGCCGCGCGGCCCTTTGCTCTGGCCAGCATCTCTCCCTCCCCCTCTGATCTAATCCGAGCCATCCATCTTAGATTCAACGGCTTAGATTAGCCCGTACCCCATCGCCTATCATTTTTGCAAAAAGGCCCTTATAATTATTTGGATCTCAACCCGTCGTCCCTGGTTTCATTCAATAGGACCCCTGCCCTTTCTCCTATTAGTGCCCGCAGTCCTCGGCCGGATTTCAAAATCAGATTTTATTTATTTTAATTTGAAAATTAAGTTTCATCTATTTACAAAATTGGCACTACCTTCTGTAGGCCATATCTTCTTTGTTTTAGCTCCGTTTTGACCAGTTCAACTTGCGTTAGGTTCATAATTCCATAATCTACATGTTCATACTACCATAATTTATGATTTCAACTTCTAAAATTCAAGGTTAGATTTAATCTATTATTTTATTAAAGGAAATCTTGTTTAATTCATATCTTCTACGTTTTAACCCCGATTTGATCCATTCAAGTTGCGCTAGATTCATTACGATGTAATCTACGCATTAGTAAAAATGATTATCATGTCACTATTTCTGAAATTTCATGGTTTAAATTCTAATTTGAATAATAATTATGCAACTGGATTTTATAAATAAAATATGATTTGTTTTAGTTTAGTTTTATAATTCAAATCCAAATTTGACTTAATTCATCCTATATAATCTTTTATATAGTTAAAACACATGAAGTTTATAGTTTTATATTTTCTCTTATGAGTAGATCTTTCAGACGCTGTTTCATTCAAACTGTAGCTTCGATTAGCGTGCCTCTGACTGTGTGTTCATAGCGATGTGTAGAATCGTATTTCAAAATCTTTTACTTATTTTTCTATGATTGGTGTATTGTTCTAATGTAGATGTAATTGTATCCTATGCATGTATGTGTATGGATGATTGTGTGGTGTTCTACGATTACGTCTAGTCGGTGAGATATACGTGGTGATTAAGAAGAAGAAGAAGAACGTTGAGGATTAAAGCTTACCGAAAGATCGGTGTTTAAGTTAAGTATAGCATGTGATCATCCTTGTTGTCCTATACACCTTTAATCTTTTAATTCATGCTGCATGTGTCTACCTTGATTACTAGTAAGGATTTTCTAGTACTTTGCACTTTGTGCCTTGATACCAATGGGGTATTGCATTGGGCAGTATGATGCTAGTGCTCAACTACAACCATGATCTTGTAACTTGACTAATCGTATATGCAATAAACACTAAAAGATGTTTTAGCAACATGGCTCAAGAGGGCTAGAGCATTAGGCTGTTTTAAGGTGCTCTAGATTCCTCTCCCTAAGGACTTATTTATAAGTGATGATTTAGGACTTGCAGTACAACTGTAAGGGCTACATGGCTCTGGCTTTAGCTCAGTATGAGGACCTTTTCTAGCTTGTTAGTGGTTACCTTTATTGGAGTAAGAATGGCTTGCTGAATCGGGTATAGTGCGGCCTCTGTCCCCTTATATATAGGCTGCGCGTCATTGTGCCATCGGGAAGGGGGCTCTACATCTCTTTGCTGAGTGAATCTAATAGCCCTAACTTGTTAGACGAACCTTTGAAAGGCTTCATAGTGAATCCTCCCGACCTTCCTTGGTAGTGGGTCAAGAGGCTGATCACCTCAGGCAAAAGGGTAAATCATGACTGACAGTGAAAGTGTACAACATCTGCAGAGTGTAAAACTTGTATATCAGCCATGCTCACGGTCAAGAGCATCTTAGGAACCCTTACAGAATAGATGATGAACACTGATGATACTAATGATAAAGATGCTCACTAATGATTACTATTTATGCTATTCATTATTCATGTTTAGCTGATCATGTGTTTATATGGGCTTGTGAATAAACTTGTTGCCACCCAATTGCTAAAAGATGACTTATTAAAAGCTAATCACAATTAAACACGTGTCAGCCTTTTGAGCCTCATGAACCCCATGTTATATTTGTTGAGTACGACATGTACTTATGCTTGCTTTACTTTTTAAATCTTTGGAAAAATCCTGTATGGGTACCAAATTACTAGAGTTTGGAGGAATTAGGCTTATGATAAACCAGTCAGTTGTGCCTGTGGAACTGGAGTCTTCACCTGAACATTAGAGTTGTCTTTTCGCTATTTGCTGATTAAGGTTATATCCCTTATACTAAGTACATTATATATTGAGCATTGTCTTTCGATATTACCCTTATTTATAGCTATATGTGAGATTTTACTTCCTAGGCTCACATATGGTGCATATCTGGTTTTGTTCTTAAAACCGGGTGCTACAGTGAGTCACCTTTGCAGCGTGGAAGAGAGGAACCCTATGTAGGAGAGGCGTCAGAATGGGCAGCGATCCATGATTGGAATCTAAGTGCGGGAGGTGGCCTAAAATTGCCCCAGCAGCAATAAGACGTCTATATATGGCACGATTGTTTGCCTTTCAGAAACAGAGTTTGTTTTGGAAACAGGCCTTATTTGTTGCGGAATATGTGGGTCGCGGTGATTACGTGGGTCACGGGTCGCCTGGATGGGGTTTGCGAGTGGGGTTGGGCTAGGGCAGGGGGCCGGAGGCTGCACGATAGGGCGACGAGGGGAGGGCGCATGGGTCGGTGAGGGTGGCTGTGCACGGGGTGTCTCGTCTACTCCTGCTCGTCTTGGGTGCTTGGATGACCACGAAAGGGGCGTGGCCACGCGCACGACGCCGTGAGCCGGCAAAGGCGCAGCCGAGCATGGCGGCCGGTGGCAACCACTGGAGCAGGGGGGCGTGGGCGTGGGGCAGTGGTGGCGCGTGGAGGCCAGGCGTGGGAGGCCGGGCGCCGGGCGTTGGAAGCCGGTGGCTGGCACGGGAGCGGCGCGGGCACGGGGCCGACGGCTGGCTCACGGGCGGGGTGCCGGCACACGGGTGGCGGCGTGGCGTCGGGTGCACGGGAGGTGGCATCGGGCTTCTAGGGGCAGCGGCGGTGGGTGCACGGGTGGTGGCGGCGGGCTCCCATGGCTATGGGTGCTTGTGTGTGCTGTGTGTCGCGTGCGTCTGTGTGAGGCACGGGGGTGGTCAACCCACAATAAATCAAAACAGTTTGCCGAGTGCCCGTGATCTAGCACTCGTCAAACCTAGACTTGTCGAGTGCTAGATCATGGGCACTCGGCATACTCTATAAAACTATGCGCTGCGGGTGGTTACGAGGGAGGTTTATCGTGTGTCCGCGATCTAGCACTCGGCAAACCTAGACTTTGTCGAGTGCTATATCGTGGGCACTCGGCATACACTAGAAAACTGTGCGCTGCGGGTGATTACGAGGGAGTTTTGCCAAGTGCCTGCGATCTAGCACTCGGCAAACCCCCGTTTAATTTTTTTTAATTTTTAAACCCTAAACTACTGCACGTGTGTGCGGCCCGTGAAGCTGTTTGCCGAGTGTCCCAGGTCTGACAGTCGGCAAACCCCAAGTTTGCCGAGTGCTAGATCTCGAACACTCGGCAAACTTGTTTTGTTTTTTCCCATTTCCAAATCCTCAACTACTGTACGTGTGTGGGGCCCATGAAGCAGTTTGCCGAGTGTCCCTGGTCCGACACTCGGCAAATCACAAGTTTGTTGGGTGCCATATCAGGGGCACTCGGTCAATTTTTTTCATTCTCCCTCTTTTCCATAACGTGTTTTCCTCAATTTGATTTTTCTAGGAATATTATTCCATTATTTTATACAGTTATAGCTCAAATTCAATCTATATCAATTAAAATCCTATAATTGCACTTAATAAATTAAAATTATCAAACGCATCCAAAAAATTATCAAAATTTCACATGAATCAATCTATGTTCTCTATTGCCTATAGAAAAAGTTTTGAAGTCAAACCCCAATTGGACCGTCACTTTGACTCCAAATCTTACCGTATCCTTCTCAACACTACGATTCTTTTTCTGAGATACTTTGATTTGTAAACATTGTACGTGACAGATTGTGTGAAACCTTTTCAATTTTTGGCCACGGCCTTCCACGTATGATATCATGAGATCTTGACGAATCCCATGATTTTTAGACTTCGTTTGCTTTTTTTAGAATTTAAAAATCATTTAGACACAAGTTCGTGGTCGTGTTTACTGAACTAGATGTTTGAAATTTCTTTTTATTTTCTGGGTAAGGCCTCACACCGGACTAAATAACATGAATATCATTTTTATACTTATTTTATTCTATTATTTGAATCACTTGCAGTTCAAATTTGACTTATACCAAAAAATTCCTTGAAATGCAATAAATTAATTAAATATAACAAACAGATCTAGAAATATACCAAATCTTAACATGGAGTACCACACATTGTATATGGATAGTAGAAAAAGTTTCAAGGTTAAAAGAGAAAAAAAAACCTTATTTATTTGTCGAGTGCCAAAAAAACCACTCGGCAAAATTATTTCTTTGGCGAGTGCTAAAGAAAAACACTCGGCAAACTTACTTCTTTGCCGAGTGTCACTAACGGACACTCGACAAACTCCTAACGGCCGGCACACTAACTGCCGGATGTCCACGTGGTGGTTTTTTGCCGAGTGTCTCTGTTTTGCCAAGTGTTTTTTTCCTAGTTTGCTGAGTGGTCTTTTTTCAGCACTCAGCAAAGATATTGATTTGCCGAGTGCCATTATTTTGCCGAGTATGGTTTCTGAAGCACTTGGCAAACAATTTTTTTACCGAGTGCCCGATAGAATGTACTCAGGCAAATCTTTTAGCACTTGGCAAATCTGCTGTTTTCAGTAGTGGACGCAGATGATAAGCTTAGTTATTTTTTAGGTGTAGAGATAGAGATTTGACAAAACTTATGATTTTTCATATAGGTTCGCCCTCGGTAGTGTAATCTCTTAAAGCAAGACAACTAAACTTGAGGGGAAATCTGAACCTAACAAAACATATTTAAAGCTTTTTATTAAGTCGTCACGTAATTACACAGGAAAATCCGTCATGACATTTTCTGCCACTGATTTTGGCTGTACGGGGCTTTTCAGGCCCTTGGCTACATACTGTTGGTGTGAGTCGTCTGTCGCTGCATCCCAAGACACATAAATGCAGGCGTCGGATGCGAAATACCAAAACTACAAAACTCACTGGGACTGGGCCAATTCAAGCAATCAATCATTCATTAATTACATATAGATTATATATATAAGCAGGAATACAAGCATCATAAATAAAGCAAGCATAGATCTCCTTGCCAGTACGTTTTATTGTTGGAATAAATAAATAAAGCAAATTAATAAAACACAAGACCATCATCGAAATGAAATGCCGATCGAGAGTAGTTAGCATGGGCATCTGGTGGTCGATCGGTACGGTCGCAGTCGCAGGCACGCGCATCGTCCAGTTGATGGCGAGCCAGCTGGTTTAATTAGCAGGGCTTAATGCATATGCAGCGTCTGCGGAAGGTGCTGCACCTGCCACCCATGAAGCCTTCACTAAGGCACACGGTGGCGCAGTTCTCTTTGTTCGTGCATATCCCAACAAATCGCTCGCTGTCCTTCTCGCATTCCCTCACGTGCACCGCCGGCGCCATATCTATCTCGTCATCAACCACATACAAATGCACGAACAGCAGACCGCGGGTTAGTTATCAGGATGTATATATCACAAAGAATTGTACAGAAAGCATTCTTAGAGGCTTTTATGAATAATCTTTTTTTTTGTGATAAGGTCACTATTAATGGAACATTTGCAGAGACGGTCGGGTGGTCACAAGCCTACAACAATGGCTGGCTGTACTTGTAGAGAGATGTGGTCCTACCAGGCTTTTATGAATGCCCTCAATTTTGAAGTGGTTTGATGTGTAATTTAAATTAAATTTCACATCAAACCACTCCCGTAGATTGAGGCGGATATATACATGCGTATGTAAATAAGACTTTATCGGGATCAAAACTTCCATTACTATAAATAATCAATTATTAGAGGTGGCCAAAATCGATTTCTACGAGACCAATTAATGCAAGTGTGTTTCAATCCAACAAAAATCTCTAGAAACCTTACATCTCGTATCAGAGGTGATCCGAAACCAAACCCTCTTATCAGCCTTTACATATATATTTTCTGATACTACAACATAATGTGCAGACAAACGATCTATCACTAGAAAATCCCACTATATAAAAATATATAAAAAAACCTACATAACATTGAATATATTATTATCAGAAGCGAATGACACAGCGTGCAAACCAAAATCAGTTAATTATATAACTCTTTATATACACTGGTACACAACGTGGCTTTAATACCAGTTGGGAAAGGCCTTTAGTCCCGGTTTCCCAACTGGAACTAGGAATCCGGGACTAAAGGCACATCCCTTTAGTCCCGGTTGGCTTGAATAGAGACTAAAAGCATCTCCAACATTACTCAATATTTTGTTCCTAAAAACATAAAGTTTTACAACTCCTAAAAAAATATTGGAAGAAATAAAGAAGGCCATCTTCAAGAGTTTCTAATAATCCACTTCTAAAATATAGAAGACAATTTTACCTGTCGAATGGCACAATTCCGTTATGGCTATACACATAAGAGTAGAGGCTATCCTATATCCGATTCATCAAGCCATTCTTACACCATAAAGGTAACCACTAACAAGCTAGAAAAAGTCCCCATACTAAGCTAAAGCCAGAGCCATGTAGCCCTCACAGTTGTACTGTAAGTCCCAGATGATCACTTACAGATAAGTCCTTAGGGAGAGGAATCTAGAGCACCTTAAAACAGCCCAATGCTCTAGCCCTCTTGAGCCATGTTGCTAAAACATCTTTTAGTGTTTATTGCATATACGATTAGTCAAGTTACAAGATCATGGTTGTAGTTGAGCACTAGCATCATACTGCCCAATGCAATACCCCATAGGTATCAAGGCATAAAGTGCAAAGTACTAGGAAATCCTTAGTGGTAATCAAGGTAGACACATGCAGCATGAATTAAATGATTAAATGTTATATGGGCCATCGGATCTGATTTGGATGGCCTAGATTAGATTGGGAGAAGGAAGGAGAGGGGCTACCGGCCGGTGGTGAGTCCAGGCGGTGGCGTTCTCACCGGAGGAGCAGGGGAATTCATCGGCGTGATCGGTTTAGGCGATTCCGACCACCGTTAGGCTCGGGGAAAGATCAGGAAGCAAGAGGGAGGCGCGGCGAACACGTTGGAGATATCGAAGGGCCCTACGATGGCACGGTGGCGAGCTCACTCATGGTTAGGCGGATCAGCTCGATGGCAAAACTCCGATGAGGTAGAAGGAGAAATAGAAAGCGAGAGGGAGAGCATGCGAGGAAGCTAAAGCTTGCTTACCTCCAAGCGAACCTCAGGGACGTAGTCATGGAGGTGGAGGAGCGGCGAATCGATGGAGGCAACGACGAGCTAGGGCGGTAGTGGTGTTGTTCGAGCTCGAGCAAGGCCTTCGGCTTGCTTCTAGGGTTGACAAGAAAGGCGGCGGATGTGGCTGCTATTTATGGGGGTGGGTGGCATGGGGCGCATGCCAACCAAGCGGACATAGGGCGGAGGTGGACTCCTTGCATGGACGGAGTCTGAGACGATGTCGCCCCGAGGTGGGAGAAGGCCCTAACAAACGGGCCCGAGGTGGTAGTGGTACAGAGCGTGGGGCCAGGTAGACAGAGGGAGAGAGGGGAAAGAGGCGCGGCAGCGTGGCTACTGGGCCAATAGGCTGAACGGACCAACTACGGAGGGAGCAGAGGCATGCCGAGGGAGAGGGAGCTAGCCCACGTGGGGAAGAGCTAAGGAGAAGAAGGGCAGGCTGGCTGGGCCGAAAGGTGGGAGAGGAGAGGGAAAGGGTTTTTCTTTTTCCTTTTCTATTTTGTTTTCAAAACCAAATTCAATTATGAACCAAATGCAAATCCAAATATAGTTTCAAATATACTTTTCAAGATGAGAACTTTTGGGAGATTTCCAAAACTGAACTTTTGCAAAATTTTAAAAACTCTTTTATTTTCCTAATTCTCTTTTTCTTTTCAATACATTTCAAAGCCATTTTTGAATTCTTTTCAAAATATAATTTAAACCATTTTGAATTTTAATCAAAATCACTCAACCAAATAAATCAAATGCACCGGCATGTATGCTCAACCATGTTGCTACACCCGATGATGAGTTTTAATATAATGAAAAATATATTTTTCCTATATTTCATGTGCACAAAATTCATAAATAAATCATTTTAATCCTATTTTCAAAAGTACAAAATTTAAGGGTGTTATAATTCTACCCCCTTAAGATGAATCTTGTCCCCGAGATTCGGAAGACGTGGACTAGGAGATAGGGATACTCCATCTTTGGATTCTTCTTTACTTCCCCAAGTAGCTCCATCATCTTGATAAGGATTCCGCCTTACTCTGCATATCTGTCAACCTTACTCCAAGTAACTTGCTCTACTAATTCTAAATTTTGATAGATTCTCCATACCATGCCTAGGTAACTTCAATCATTAGACCATTTTTATTTTTAGTCTATACTTATTAGACCTCTTTCTTCATATGTTCACCTTCCAATGGAGCCTTTTCACTTTCTTGGTCCAAAGTAGGCTCTGTCACCAGCTTTAAAACTTTAATGACTATATAGGCTCAGGTTAAGCAGCTCAATTCTCAAGCCCAATTCTAAGTCCATGGTGTCGTCTGAATCTTCTTAGCATAACTCTCAGTTGCTAAGGGCATCGGCCATGACTTTGATCCTCGAAGTGATAGCACTTTTCCAAGTCATAATCAATTTCATTCCAATGAGGATATCACAAGCTCAAGACCAACTTAGTGAAGATGTCCTGTAGATTCTTGTGATCCTCCTAGATGTCACTTGTTATGCCCAAGTAGATAGCATGTCCATGCTCCACAACAGATAACTCCAGATCATACGTCAGATGTTCCATCTCTTGTTTTCTTGCATAAGCCTCTACTTTTTCTTCTTGCATAAGAACACATCCCACACCTTTCACAGGATGCATCATAGTGGATATAAAGCTCTTGTCCTGATCTGGCAAAGCTAATACATAGGTTTTACTTTAACCTCTTTTTTTACTCCTTCAAACACTTAGCTGAGGTCTCTTGATTCGAACTTACTTAAAAGCTTCTTCAGTAGCTCTACCAATATCTTGATGATCTTAGATAAACCTCCCATGAACCTCTAACCAAACCTCATTATTAAAGACTCTGAGTCTCTCTCACACATCTTTGGGTACCACCTTCCTTATCAGATTAACCAATTCTTCCAAGTGAGAGCTAGAGAGTATGTCTTAACTTCATATGGCACCTTGAGCATTCGGAACCTTCTTAGTTGGATAGTTTGCATAGGCGTGATTGTCTATCTTATTGATCTCCTCCAAAGGGGTTTGTTCCTCTACATTAACATCTGAAAACTCATAGTCCACTTTACTTTCTTCATAGGACACACCTTCTATCAAGTCATTCTCGTCTTCCTTAGGTGCAGATTGGATACCCTCATACTCAATTCTTTCTCTGGACGGTGTCGTTAGAAGCACCGAACGTTGAGTATACTTAATTACTCCTTTACAAGAAGATAACCACCCCTTTCCAAGAATAACAACAATGTCCATTAACTCCAAAACAATAAGGTTTGCCTCAAAGTTCTTCCCTTTTATGTTAAGACTAACTTTTAGGCATATGCGGTTTGCCTTCTTTTCTCCTCCTAGAGAGTTAACTATTAAGGGTTTCCTCATCAGAAGCATAGTTATCTTATGTTCTTCCACATATTCCCTAGAGATGAATGTGACGCACTGGGGTCAAACAACACCATAGCAGTGTCTGAGCTTACTACAATCAAACCATAAACAACTTCCTTAGCTCCATGAGTGGTAATCATATTCACATTGTTCAACCTACCTTGAAAGTAGTTTTGCTTTAACTTATTGCCTTGCACCTGCTCCCTATGAACATTCTGTTCTAGCTCCTGCTGCTGTTGATTCTAGCTTTGATTACTCTTAGCCAACTTCTCAAGACAATCGTTCTTATAGGGTTCAATCTCACCATAGTTATAACCTTCCTTACTAGTAGAAGTATTTGTCACTTTCACGGTGATAGTGGGAGATGATAGACATGGCTCTTGTGAGCTAAAAAGTTGCACTTCATCATTAGGTTGATGATATTGATCTTGATCATTACTTCCAAGCAGATTCATAGGGTGTGACTAATATTCTGGTTGTGTAACGAAACAGAGATGAGTATTTCTTAACTGGCATTGAATGTCATGCTTTCTCTTCTTCTCTTCCATCTCTCGATGCTTGTTCTCAATTACAATTGTCCACCAATGTCTAATAGTCGGCATACACCACGGTCATCATATGTAGTTGTAAAATATCACGTAGTCTTTTCAAAAAGTGTTTTTGCTTCTTAGCATCACTATCCTCCTCCTTGGGAGCATAGCGTGACAATTGAGTGAACCAGTTACAATACTCACACACAGACATAGATCCTTGCTTCAAGTTGAGGAACTCATCTGGCTTGAGTTCTACCACACCTATGGGAATGTGGTACGACCTGAAGCTCTCGCTAAACTCCATCGAGGTGATCTGTCCAACATTGTTGGGACGTCCATACTGGTAAGACTCCCACCAGTCTTGTGCTGTGCCCTGGAGTCGGCCGGATGCAAAAAGCACCTTCTCATGGTTGTAACCATCACAGAGATAATCGATGCTTCCAAATGAATAGCTAGAACATATGAAACTTCATCTTGCAACTTCTTCAACTTGGCTACCCCTCTTAAGAAAAAATAAACTAGGGGTCACAAAAAGGGTAGCTTGCACCTTCTTCTAGATGAGTTAACTAGTATCAAGACATTCTGACATCCCCATGATACTCTCGTATTGGGGCAAGAACAAGAAATCTAGAATTCCTCGCGAGCAGAAAAACAACAGTGTAGTAAAACAACTCTATCTCCTATTCTGTTAATCCAATAAATTTGTAGCTTATACCGTTGGAAATGTTATCAAATTATCCACAACTTCCTTATAGAACACTTTGCCAAATTCCATAGTTCAGGTAGTCGAAAATAGTGCACAACAGAGACTACTCTAGAGTTTAGACAGCACAGGTGCATCGTCTTGTGATTTTCATAACTCCATAACCGAAATAGATATGAGGGCGGTTCTTATGGTCACATAAAGATATCAAAGTCTACTATTGTCCTGAATTTCTCTATGATTTTTGGTTGTCCAAAAACAGAGATATAAGCCAATAAAGATAGGTTGCTCTAAAAAGACAGGATAGAGAAAATAGAAGATAACCAAAACCCAACTATTTATTTCATTAATCCTTATACCTTAGGCCTATGATCTAAATGAAATTGTGGGAACACCCAACAATATCATTGCAATCATTACAAAGATTCAAAACAAGTAGAAGCACAATGACAATTCAACAAAGCACTAAAGGTGCACAATTCAATCATTGACTCAACTTGCGATACTATCATCCTCATTATACTAGGGGTAACAATCCTAAGACTCATCTTCAGATTATGCAAGAAGGTGATGAGGAACAGTTCTAAAAGCATGTCAAATCAAGGAGTGAAGATGAAACAAAGACTTTAAAATAAGCACCAAGGTAGGGATGAATAGCAAGGGTAGAGATATACTAGAGAAGAAAATATCAAGGTTCATAGAGCAAGGGTTTTTGTAGCAACTTCTAAACCTTAGAACGACCACTTTTTACTAGGCTTGCGTCCTACAGTCAGCATTGCTTTGATACCACTTTGTAGCACCCGATTTTAAGAACAAAACCAAATACACACCATATGTGAGCCCAGGAAGTCAAATCTTACATATAGGTACAAATAAGGGTAATATCAAAAGACAATGCTCAATATATAACGTACTTAGTATAAAGGATATAACCATAGACAGCAAACAACGGAAAGACAACTCCGATCTTTAGGTGAAGACTCCAATTCCACAGGGACAACTGACTGGTTGATCACAAGTCAAATTCCTCCAAACTCTAGCAATCTGGTACCCATCCTGGATTTTTTTCCAAATATGTGAAAAATAAAGCAAGCATAAGTACATGTCGTACTCAACAAATATATCATGGGTTTCATGAGGCTCAAAAGGCTGACACTGGTTTAACTGCAATTAGCTTTTAATAAGTCATCTTTTAGCAATTGGGTGGCAACAAGTTTATTCATAAGCCCACATAAACACATGATCAGGTAAACATAAATAATGAATAGCATAAACAGTAATCATTAATGAGCATCTTCATAATTATTATCATCCATGTTCATCATCATTAACCATTAGTGATCATCTATTCCATAAATGTTCCAAGGCCGCTCGTGACCGTGAACACAGCTGATATACCAGTTTTACACTCTACAGAGGTTGTACACTTTCACTATGAGTTGTGATTTACCCTTTTGCCTGAGGTCGCGAGCCTCTTAACCCACTACCAAGGAAGGTACACATGGTTCACTATGAAGCCTTTCAAAGGTTCATCTAACAAGTTAGGGCCATTAGATTCACTCAGCAAACAGATATTGGAACCCTCCTGTCGAATGGCACAATTCCATCATGGCTATACACATAAGAGTAGAAGCTATCCTATACCTAATTCATCAAGCCATTCTTACGCCATAAAGGTAACCACTAACAAGCTAGAAAAGGTCCTCATATAGAGCTAAAGCAGAGCCATGTAGCCCTCATAGTTGTATTGTAAGTCCTGGATGATCACTTACAGATAAGTCCTTAGGGAGAGGAATCTAGAGCACCTTAAAAATAGCCCAATGCTCTATCCCTCTTGAGCCATGTTGCTAAAACATCTTTTAGTGTTTATTCCATATACCATTAGTCAAGTTACAAGATCATGTTTGTAGTTGAGCACTTGCATCATACTGCCCAATGCAATACCCCATAGGTATCAAGGCACAAAGTGCAAAGTACTAGGAAATCCTTATTGGTAATCAAGGTAGACACATGCATGATGAATTAAATGATTAAAGGTGTATAGGACAACAAGGATGATCCCATGCTATACTTGCCTTAAACTCAGATCCTTCTTCAAGTCAAAACTTCAAAGATCTACTTCTTGATTTACCATGTATAGCTCATCGACGGGACGTAATCATAGAACACCACACAAACATCCATACACATACATGCATAGCATAAAATTACATCTATATTAGAACAGTACACCAAACATATGAAATAGTAAGTAAAAAGGTTTTAAAGATGTTCTACATGTTACTACGAACACACGGACACGAAAAGCACTCTAATCGGAGCTACGGTGAAAAAGATACATCTGTCGATAGATTTGCTTCGAAAAGAAACTATAAGTTTTATTTATTTTAATTATAAAACATATATAAGATACTTTAGAGAAATATCTAAATTGGTTTAAGCCAAATTATATTTGTATTAGAAAACCAATGCAAGATTTAATCTTATTTTATTTACTAAAGACAGAGGTAAAAAGCCTAAGTTGTTTTTAATTGAAAAAGTAGCTTCATATAGATTAATCATATTACTATTTTTTTTCAAAGATCTAAATATGCTAAACAATATTACCAACACGTAGATTACGTCATTACGAACCTAACGCAACTTGAACAGGTCAAATCGGAGCTAAAACGGAGAAACTACGCATAAAATAAGATCAATGGCAATTCTATAAATATTTTGAAATCAATTCCATATTAAAAATAATTAAAGACCAAATTAAAATAGTCCTGTGGATTAGGCATAGTTTTTAGAAAAATATAGGGGTCAAAACATAAAAACTAGGGGCATTGATTGAATTATTTGGAACTACGCTTGACGGCGGGTTGATTTTGTAAAAGTTGGGGGTCTCTTTTGCATAAACTCCAGCCGAAAGGGTACGGGGTTATATGGGCCTTCGGATCTGATTTGGATGGCCTAGATTAGATTGGGAGAAGGAAGGAGGGGCTACCGGCCGGCGACGAGTCCAGGCGGCGGCGTTCTTGATGGAGGAGCAGGGGAATTCGTCGGCGTGATCGGTTTAGCCGATTCCGACCACCGTTAGCCTCGGGGAAAGATCGGGAAGCTAGAGGGAGGCACGATGAACATGTTGGAGGGATTGGAGGGCCCTACGATGGCATTGTGGTGAGCTCACTCATGGTTAGGTGGATCGGCTCAATGGCAAGACTCCGGTGACGCAGAAGGAGAAATAGAAAGCGAGAGGGGGAGTGTAGCACCCGGTTTTAAGAACAAAACTAGATACACACCATATGTAAGCCCAGAAAGTCAAATCTTACATATAGCTACAAATAAGGGTAATATCAAAAGACAATGCTTAAATACATAGCGTATTAGTATAAAGATTATAACCTCAGAGTATAGATAGCGGAAAGACAACTCCGATCTTCAGATGAAGACTCCAAATCCACAGGGACAATAGACTAGTTGATCACAAGCCTCATTCCTCCAACTCTAGCAATCTAGTACCCATTCAGGATTTTTCCAAAGATTTAAAAAGTAAAGCAAGCATAAGTACATGTCGTACTCAACAAATATAACATGGGGTTTATGAGGCTCAAAAGGTTGACACTAGTTTAACTGCGATTAGCTTCTAATGAGTCATGTTTTAGCAATTGGGTGGCAACAAGTTTATCACAAGCCCATTTAAACACATGATCAGGTAAACATGAATAATGAATAGCATAAACAATTAACCATTAGTGAGCATCTTCATCATCCATATTATTAGTGTTCATCAACTATTTTGTAAATGTTCCAAGGCCGCTCGTGACCGTAAGCACGGTGGATATACCAATTTTACACTCTACAGAGGTTGTACACTTTCACTGTGAGTCATGATTTACCCTTTCGCCCGAGGTAGCTAATCTCTTGACCCACTTCCAAGGAAGGTCGGTAGGGTTCACTATGAAGCCTTTCAAAGCCAGAGCCATGTAGCCCTCATAGTTATACTATAACTCCTAGATGATCATTTATAGACACATGCAGCATGAATTAAATGATTAAAGGTGTATAGGACAATAAGAAAATCCCATGCTATACTTGCCTTAAACACCGATCCTTCGCTAAGCTTTAATCTTCAACATTCTTCTTCTTCTTGATCACCACGTATATCTTAACGACTGGACATAATCGTAAAGCACCACACAAGCATCCATATAATCATACATAATACAATTCTACGCATCGCTACGAACACATAGACACGAGAGGCATGCTAATCGAAGCTACGTTAAAAAGATAAATCTACCAAAAAATCTACTTATAAAAGAAAATATAAAACTATTAGCTTCATGTGTTTTAACTATATAAAAACATATATAAGATATTTTATAGATAATATAAATTAAGTCAAATTTAGATTAGAATTATAAAACTAAAGTAAAACATATCATATTTTATTTATAAAATACAGTAGCATAATTATAATTCAAATTAAAGTTTAAACCATGAAATTTCAGAAATAGGGACATGATAAACATTGTTACTAATGCGTAGATCTTGTTGCAATGAATCTAGCAGAACTTGAACGGTCAATTCGGAGCTAAAACGTAGAAGATATGAATTAAACAAGATTTCCTTTAATAAAATAATAGATTAAATATAACCTCAAATTTTAAAAGTTTAAAACATATCTAACAGTAGTATGAACATGTAGATAATGAAATTACAAACCTAACGCAAGTTGAACGGGTCAAATTAGAGAAATTATGGCTAAAACAAAATTAGTGGCAAATCTATAAATAGCTGAAAACGTATTTTAGACTTAACCAAAACAAAATACGCTTTCAAAAGAAGAAAACAAAATATGAGAAGATGTTTTGGATTGCGGTTTAAGACCTAAATACTTGTAAGGGTCTTTTTGCAAAATTCATAGCGAAGGGGTATCAGCCATCCACGGCCGTTGAATCTGAGATGGGCGGTGGAGATTAGAAGAGAGGGGGTGCGGGTCGCCGATGGCGAGCTAGACAGTGGTGCTCGGCCAGAAACAACAGAGAGCTCACCAGAGTTCATGAATCCGGTGATTTAGGCCATGGTTAGACACGAGAGAAGTACGGAGCAAGAGGAGAAGGAGGCTAACACGATGGAGAGATCGGAGGGGACCGCCATGGCACGGGATGGACGCGTGGATTGACATGGCGGCTCAGGTTCACCGGGGAACATATGATGAGCTAGTTCCAGCAACAGAGAAGGAGGGAGAGGGCATGGACAGTACTCACTACTTCCTCATGTTTATGCAAAGCCAGGTAGGTGACTCAGCGAGTCAACGTAGCAGCGAACCGGTCAGCGACAGATCTTCTACGGCGTTGCGGCTTGAATCGGAATAGAGAGACGACATGGCTTGCTCTAGGGATCGGAGGGGGATGGCATGGGTGCGGAGGCTCTCTATTTAAGGGCCGAGCAGCTTGGGAGGCACGGCAACAGAAGGAGACGGTGCGAGCGTAGATTCCTCAGTGAAGTCCCGTTCGTGCACGAATTGGAAGGAAGGGGGAAGAACTGACAGGGCGGCCCGGTGTGGCAGCGAGGGAAGGGCGTGGGGTTGTTGTGTCAGCGGGATGGAGCAAGGGAGGCAGGAGGTGCGACGATGCTAGGCCGCTTGCCAGAGAGAACAGAGAGCGCGCGGGTGGGCTGCGGTCTTCAGCTTGGGCCTACGGGCGCGAGTGAGAGGGAGTGAAGGAAGACTAGGCCGTTCACGGAAGTGAGCCTACGCAGAAGAGCGGTGGAGGAAGTAGGCCTACGCGGGAGCAGAGCTAGGCCTGTGTGCATAGTAGAGAGGAGGGAAGGGAACTAGGCTCCAGCTTGGGCCTATCGGCCAAAAAAGAGAGGGAAGAAGAAAAATTTCTTTTCTATTTTTCCTAAACACATTTTCAAATCCAAATTCAAATCAAATTCAAGTATAGTTTCAAATATACTTCCCTATTCAAATAAAAATGGACAATTTTGATAGGCTTTCCAAAATAAACTTTACAACTTTAAAAATACTTTTATTTTCTAAATTTTCCTTTCTTTTATTTCAAACCATACTCAAATTTATTTTCAAAAGCATTTTGAATCCATTTTTAATTTTCAATCAAAACCACTCAACCAAATAAATCAAATGCAAGGGCATGTATGCTCAAACATGTTGCTAAATCTTATGATGAATTTTAATTTAATGAAAAAAATTATTTTTCTATATTTTATGAGCACAAAAATTCCAAATTAAATCTTTTTAGCTCTATTTCCAAAAACTCAAATTTTAGGGTGTTACAATTCTACCCCCCTTAAGATGAATCTTGTCCCTGAGATTCGAAAGACGTCGACGAGGAGATAGGGATACTCTGTCTTTGAATTCTTCTCTACTTCCTCGTATAGTTCCATCGTCTTGATAAGGATTGCACTTTACTTTGCATACCTGTTGATCTTACTCCAAGTAACTTACCAAACTGATTCCAAGATTTTGACCAGTACCTTGAACAATTCTCTTTCTTAAAATATCCACATTCCAACGAAGCCTAACAAATCTCTTAGTTAGAAGGAAATTTCACTACCAACCTTGGAAATATTAATGATTCAGATCAAGTTGTTCAAACTTGGAATACAATTCTTAGTCCTTGGTGTCACCCTAACCTTCTTAGCACAACTTTCCATTGCTAAGAGCATCGACTGTGACTTTTGCTTCTCCAAGTGATAGCACTTTTCCAAGTCATAATCAATTTTCATTCGAATGAAGATATCACAAGCTCAAGACCAACTTGGTGAAGATGTCCTGTAGATTCTTATGATCCTCCTAGATGTCACTTTTACTTCCAAGAAGATATTACTTCCATGCTCCATAATGGATAACTCCAGATGCATGTTTGGTAGTTTAACTCATGCTTCCTTACTTGACTTAGTGAACAAGGTACTACATTTTTCTTCTTGCATAAGGACACATTCCACACCTTAACAAGGTGCATCATTGTAGATATGAAGCTCTCGTCTGGATCTGGCAAAGCTAATACATAGGTTTTACTTCAACGTTTTCTTGGACTCCTTCAACACTTAGCTGAGGTCTCTTGATCCAAACTAACTTGAAAACTTCTCCGGTAGCTCTACCAAAATCTTGATGATCTTGGATAAACCTTCGTTGAACCTTTAACCAAACCTCATTGAAACTCTGAGTTTCTCTCAGATCTTTGGGTACCACCACGCTTCTGCTACGCAAACTAGAACGTAGGACACTTCATCTTGCAAATTCTTCAACTTGGCTACCCCCTTAAGAAAAGATAAACTAGGGGACACCAAAGTATAGCTTGCATATACTTTTAGATGAGCTAACTAGTATCAAGATGTTTTGACATCCCAGTGATACTCTTGTATATAGGCAAGAACAAGAAATCTGAAATTCCTCGCGAGTAGAAAAACAACAGCACAGTAAAATAGTTGTAACTCTCATTCTGTTAATCAAATGATATTGTACCTTCGGCCCGAGCGGAGACAAGGGCTGCACAGCGGCCTGGAGAAGGGAATGGGCCGCGGCAGCAGGCCTTCGGGCCGAAAAGAAGGAGGAGAAGAAAGTTATTCTTTTCTTTTTCGGATTTTTCTTCAAAACAAAATCGAAATGCAATTTCTACTCAATTCAAAATCCGACTTCAAACCAAGAAATTCAAAATAGTATGCAGTGGCATGTATGCACATTCATGGTTGTCAACCTATATTTGATTTTATTCCTAATAAAATTATTATTTCCTAAATTCAAATGTCCATAAAATGCTTAACAAATCAATTTCCCCTATTTAAAAATGTTGTAAAATTTAGGGTGTTACAACAAAAGAGTATCCATTATGCCTACTGTGTCATATAATAAACGAAAAGAAAGTAATGTACAATTAATATAATTAGTTTTCATTAGTCAAAGATACTAAATTGGATGTCCCGATGTATTTTTACCATCAGACGACCGGCTTTAGTTCTTTTCGTTCGCATGATATGGTAGGGCACACATACATCTAAACACAAAAATGGAGGAACCAGTAAATCATAGCCTAAAAGTAACTGTAAATGTGCTAAACCAAATTGTATATCACGAAACTGTAAGTGATTAGTGATTATTCTCTCTTTTGAAAAAGAAACATGGGACTTCGTTAATGAGGGTAAACTGAATAGAAAACTCATCGATGTTATTCTCCTTTCTGTACATGCAAGTTCCTTTGAGGGTACGTCATTTCCCTCTATTTCCAGAACTATGCCTGCAAGGGTGGTGGATCGACCCCTTCGGATCTCCGACCCGCTCCTAAATTTAGACCACGGTTCTATAACACGCCAGCCCGTTAGTAGTCTATAGTAGTTGTATTGTTGGCCCATCACTATAACAGAACATACTTTTGCCGACACTTTCTATTGTAGGCAAAGGGCACATTTGCCGACAGATAACCTCCCGTGAAAAAGTTTTGCCGACAGTTTAGAAACAGTCGCGCTAGAAGTTGTCGGTGAAACTTTTGCCGACAGTTAACAGAATCCCCGACACTTTATGTGTAGGCAAACGGTCTACCTACGCCGACAGTTGAAACCTTTGCCGACAGTTAACCATTTGCCGACAGTTAAGACCTACGCCGACAGTTAAGACCTTTCCCGACAGTTTGTATGTTGGCCAAACCATTTCCAAGGTATTTTACAAACCATACCCTGCCCAAAAAAATTATCGACAAAACTACATAGATATAATTACAATTAAAATAATTTGACAAATCCACTTTTGCTCATATAGAAGGCATCACATTGAACAAATTCACTTGATTTTTGTATAAATAATATATTAGATCTTCCATACATACACCAACTTGATATATATATATATATAGCAGGTCAAGTGATGATCATAGTACATAGAGCCATATAGGTCCAAGATATAGATTAGTTAGTTACATACATGTATAGACATAGTACAAGTCTTGTATTAATTAGTTATGACTAAAGCTAAGAGATCAATAGATCAGGACTTGGGCACAAAAGTACGGTTGCTGCCACTCCAAAATAATTGAACACCAGCTTCGTGCACATATGGTTGCTGCCACTCTACAGAACATGTAACAGCTCTTTGATCGAACCTCAAAAGCTTGCCAATCCAAAATACTTGCAACACCACATAGTACCTAACATGAAAAAAATGTGAAATATCAGTGCAATGTGCTCTGTACATTAACTCCTAATATGAAATGCACAGTATGCAAAATTTCAAAATTATGGGACACATTTATATTGCTACGTGTAGATGGCACCTAAGCATCTGCAGCCTCTTGGACCTTCAATTGACACATTTATATTGCTATGTTTTCTACTCCATAAGCTCTGTTTTAGCAGCATACTTGCCTCAGATGAGCTACTACTACAAGGGCACTGCCCAGGTACTAGTGATGGGCAAATCTGAACTAAACTATTTATTCATGTGATGCACAAACATGCATACAAAGAGCAAAAGATAGAACTGCAGCTTGCTGATAGATAAAATTTACTAATGGAATGCATCTATGCTGTCTAATACTCACATCGAGCTAGGTACCAGAGAAGCAAAGACACATGATCTGCTATGCCCTATTGTGCCATCTTCGATAGCTTAAGGCTCATTTTAGACAAGTGAGAAGCAAATGACTCATTTGGACTAAAAACTGCACCTATGCTATCTGAAATATATGTTTTTTTTGCATCTGCATTATATATGCCCTTGTATTGTAACAAATATCACTAATAGCAAACAGTAGACTAAAGATGATGAGTACATATTCAAAAAAGAAAGAACAATCATTACAAGTTGAACTGCAGTAAATCAATATCTTTAATTTTGCAAACGATACACACCTACTGATCTAGATTGTAAATGATATTAGCTAAAAAAAACTAGGTCACATGAACAAAATTAGCAAGAGATGAAAAAGAATCCATATATGCCCAGAACTAGAACATCCACACATGCAAAGCCTTTTAACTAAAGCATGACCCTTCTAGTTTAAAAGGCAAAAAAGAGTTAGAGGGACCAAAGTGGATCTCGCCATATTGTTGGGATCATGCACCTCAACTCCTGGAAAGGTGAAGACGCCCATGCAAAATGCATACACCAGCCACAGAAAAGGCACGAAAGCAAATGAAGTTGCATATGGTTGCCAGCATCCTTGACAATTTCCGGTTACATGACTAAGCAGGATGTAGATAAGACAAAAAAATTCAAACATCTATTTTTGCATGTTTCCCTTTTTGGTGGAAAAGATTATAAATCATATTGAATCCTTTTTACAGTCCAAAGACTATCAAATCTAACCTTCTTAATGGCATGCATCATAAAATGTGATGTTACGGCGCACCATATTGCAGCATATATCCAAATGTGCATATGTGTGGAATCAGAATATACAAAGCTAGCTTGAGTTCTATACCAGTTACACAGAACCAGGGGTAAAGGGTTGCGATCACCAGGACAATCAAGTGAAAACTTCAGGCCTCCAGGGGAAATTCTAACTTGGCCATAGTGCGAAGGCAGCGGTAAATTTACCAACAAGTAGCCAAATTATAAAGAACAATATTTAATCAAAATTGTGTGTGAACCATACACTTAATCACCTCAGTCTCTCAAAACCTTCTAAAACGCAACCTTCATCCTAAATCTAATGGTTTTCGATGATATGTAGTACCCAGGTCAGCACAAAACAGTCTTAAAATGGAGGCAAATTGGAGATTTTATAGTTTTAAGGATGCAAATGGATGATTTTAGTTTTAAGGGTTCAAAAAGAAACCACGAGCACAGTTAAAAGGTTGAAAACGTACTTGTCCTAACAGTAATGATCACAAACAAGCAATGAAACCAATTTTGAAAAAGAAGCATGCATGAACTGGTGTACTAACTTTTTATACCCCAATTAGAATTGCTAGCACACTCCCTGCACATTGCACATCTGTAGTTCTGAACCGTGCTGGTATACAAGTTAGTATGGGCACATTGCACATTGCACATTAGCTACGGAGTATTGCTCTACTATCATCCCGTACAAAATCTATATCTAATGTTCACAGCAGCTACAAGCATTTAGGGTCTATGGTCTATGGCCTTAATAGCTCTTTGATTATACAAACGTACATTTTTGTTTGACTCGACAGCAAGCTAAGACAGAGTTATGCAGTAGAAAGTATTAGAAGAAGCAAGCAGGACCTAAAATTTATGGGAGACACTGTGCTGCAGTAAGAAAGAAGTGAAATACAAATTAGTATACAATTGCATAGATGAGTAGAGTAAGGGCACAAGAGGAGGTAACAGTGAAATTTTAATGAAGGTGCGGTGGCGGAGTGCTTTGTGCAGTGCAAGAAAATGCAGTTCAGCGAGGCAGAGTCTTTGGCAATGTAGAAAATCGCTTAGAGCCGATCAACTCATTTTTTTAGTGTAAGGCAAGCTAATACATGAGTGTTTCAGTCAACAATGTAATTAGCTAGCTCTGAAGGAATTGCAGTATTGGAGTCTGGCCGTGTTCAGTAGTAATTTTCAGAAGTTGCAGAGTGCAGAGGTAGAAGCTTGCTGTGTGCAACTTGCATCAGCTATCCAGAGATATTGCCCTCAAATTTCACAAAGCGCAGAGCCATAGTGCTGAAACAAATAGCTTGTTTGGAGTGTGGTTTGGGAAGGTTGTGAAGAGCATTGTGCATATAAAGCTCGACAGCAAGCACAGAACACATGCTGCACTTGCAAATCAAGCAAAAGGGACAAAACTAAACATTCAATGATTAGCTAAGGGTTTGACTAGTTGATTCACTATTTCAGTTTCACCACAAATTCACACAATTATCACACAGATATGACTATGAAAAAAATTGAGTCAATTCTAGTAAATATCTTATAACAGTCTTAATAAACAGATGATATCTGCACCAAATATAATTGTTGATTTTCACCAGAATAAGAATGTAGGGTGCAGCCTACTAAACAGACATATACGAGTCAATGTCCTAACACACAACTGCAATTCCAAAGCTGTCAATATAGAAAGTGGATACTTACTACTGTTTTAGGGTTCTGTTGTTCCTCAAATCCAATCAATGTTGCTAATGGTGCATGACAAACAGATCATTGGCAAACAGCTCCTTAGATAAACCCCTCAAATTCAATCATTGTTGGTGCTGGTGCATCACATTTCCTCCAAAGATTCTTAGATCACCCCTGAAAAAATTATCACTCATTCAACTTGCTGAATTTTATAGCAAAGAATATGGGCAAAAGATGGATGGAAGTCTAAACTAGGCAACAGATGTTGGTGAAAGGTGAACTATGACAACCTTTCCACAGAGCACTTCTCAAGGTTGGGCAACAGTAGATCCATAGAGCATACTTATTTAGCTAGTATGCGCTGAATTCTCTAAAACAGGGGAGATAGCAACCAAAAGAGCTTTAGTTTTAGTAACACTAACGGTGAACTTTTTCTAGGCACCTAACCTATTGGCAGGCATAGGCAGCATCCTAAAATTCAGGTATAAGAATGACTGAATGCATGTCAAATACATAGTTCAGTCAATGATCTCATATATCATTTCAGGCACAAATATCAGATTATTAACACTTCAACAGTATCTCCACTACCACTCCAAGAGCTAGCCCTAACGTACTTGTTTCATATGCAGGAAAAAAATGTAGACACACTATGTACATACACACATGCATCTTTCTGAATTGTTAGCCATATTCTGTACATGTCTGTGCAAAGACGCATGTCATCATGGCCTTCATGCCAAGGAGCATGCTCTGTTCTTCCTCAGTAACTCACAGCTTCCTCTCCTCTAATACAGAGCTTTCTAGAGTAGGGGTAGAACTAGCACTACTCCTCCATACACTATGACTATTATTAGTTGATGCCCTACTTTAGTTTCCTAGTACATGAACAGACCTGTACTAATAGCAGACCCGATTCAATCACGATGCAGAGACCAGATAAACAATATTTTTTCTTCAACTATGTGGGAAATTAGAGAGCTTCTAGAAATTAGGAACCAGATAAACAATCATAATATCTAGCATTGCAAGTAGCATCAAGATCACAACCTTCACAAGATCACATCTAAATCAAGCCTTCTCCAAAGAGTGGAAGAGAGGGCGGATCTAGACTGAATGAAAGTTTGGCAGGAGAAGTAACCCAAACCTTGAATATTTCTAGCCTTTCTCGCCTTTCAGGGGAATGGGGATGAGAGGACGGGGATGCGGAGATGACGCACCTGGATGCGGAGAGGAATGGGGAGGCACCACTCTTGCTGGCCAGTGGTGGGCTAGGGCGACGGCGGGCTTGGGGGTGGCAGGCTTGGGCGGCGGTAGGCTAGGGCGACTGGGGGCTGGGGCGGCGATGTCCGTTGGATTCGACGGCGGGGGCTAGGGCTGTAGGCTACGGGGCTCCGGCCAGGGACGACTTCGGCGCCAGTGGGATTGGGAGGCGGCGATTTAGGCGGGCGTCAGGGGCGGCGGCCGCGCCGAGTGCTAGCCTCCGACACCGGCTCCTGGAGGCACCCAACAGCGGAGCCCTGCTAGCGAGGTTTTTTTTTTCTAAAGTTTGCGTGAGTGGAGAATGAAGGGTGGGCCTCCTGTTTCAGTGGCTTAGCCTTTTTCCGATAAAAAAGGGGTTTCGGCGTGCTGTCTCCCGCCCACACAGGCATCTCTATTTTGCTTCGGCGCCTACCCCTTCACCGACACTTGGACAGTGGCTTAGGTAGGCTACAACGACACTTTTTTTGTCTAAAAACTTTTGCCGACAATTTATGTGTTGGAAGGAGAAACGCCGACATATAAGTTGTAGCCTTACATTACTATTGCCGACAGTTTAAGTGACGCTAAAAAGGTAAAGAATTGCCAACACATTATGTGTTGCCAAAACCCTTGATTTACCAACACATAATTGTAGGAAAAGGTGGGTTGTCGTGTAGTGCATGTGGCACATGTGGCACATGAAGAGCTATAGTTTGTGACTTTAGTACCACCTTAGAAGTTTAGGAGGGTGGGGGCTAACTTGTAATCCTTATTGCTCCAAACGTAGCATCTCTGGGCTAACACTTTTACATGAAGCGAGGATGAAGGTGTAACAGAGGTATGCAAACCCATTCCAAATGTGGAGCTGGGCCATATAAGTAGATTTTGGATGTGGTGTGTTAGAGATGGTATCAAAGCATAAACCCTTGTTGCATGTGCTCGTGGAGGGGTGCACCAAGGCGTGTTCTGGGCATCTACTGTGTATATAGTGAGCTACCGAGGGCGTCCCCCCTTTATGGGGGTGAATGTAACAACCTAGCCCGATTAGAGGATTGTAGTTGTTCTGTTGTTTGCCCATGTGGCCCATGTGGCACATGAGGAGCTGTAGTTGGTGGCTTTAGTACCACATTGGAAGTTTAAGAGGGTGAGGGTCAGCTTATAATCCTTGTCGCTCCAAACGCAACACTTTCGAGTTAACCCTTTTACACGAAGTGAGAACAAAAGTATAAGAGACGTGCTATGCGTACGTAGACCCATTCAACATGTGGAGCTAGGCCATATAAGCAGATTTTGGACGCGGGGTGTTATAGGTTTCGAGCGGTTTGACCCTCACACGAAGAGGTTCAAAAGGATGAGAAACCTGTTGATACAAATCGAACCTAGGGTCGCCCCGTTTAGTTCACTGTGTTCGCTCCCCTTTTATTATTCTGAATATAAAAAGAACTTGGTGATGTAGAGGCAAAGGGCAATAAATACTATTAAAGATGGCCAAATGTTCTTTCACCAAGAACTTCATCCATGGATTTATCCGAGTGACTAATTATCACACACAGGACATCTTTTAATTTAGTGTTTAATATTAAGCGTATGCTCAGTACAATTACACGGCATTTCACGACCCGAGAGATTATTTAGATTGGTCTAAACCCAGATGATGATACAAGGGACTCAAGAACCTGCTGATGCAACATACCGTGTCTATATATGGGATATCCGTCCTCCATATGCATGGGAATGCAAGCATATATCAAGGACAATCGTATCTTACTTTGTAAGGACTGGAGCTCATTTTGCAGCATATATCTCTATTATCTAAGTTGCGGGCCATCAGCATCCTTCCAGGATTTATGCCCGTCGTAAAACTGGTTCCTTCGTTGCTTCCGTACGAATTTGCCAGTAAGGTGGTTTCTTGGGCCTTTGTTCCAATAGTGCACATCATGTTCATCAAAATGAGCAGTGCCACGGTTGTAGGCTTCATCTGCATGCGTATATGTTAGATGGATGTGTACGTGTTAGGCTTCAATTTCGAACACAATAAAAGAGAATTGTATATTGAATCCTACCGAACAAAATAAAACTGATGAGCCCACAGAAAGAAAATGACTCACCCCTGACAGCTGATTAGTCGAGGGCCTGTGTTGGTAACTGAAGATACACATGTGCACACTATATATAGACATATTAATAGAAGAGTAGCTGTTCGGGTGAATATGACGCTCATGATATTATGCAACTGGGGTTCCGGAGCTGCAAGCCATTAGGTGATAACAGGTCTTGGTGCAGTATGTTGCACAACTACAAAACCATCCGGTACCCATGGTTCCAAACCACTACTATTGCAAGAATTGGTGTCCGCGGTGGGCAACAAGGACTGATGGCTCCTCATATTGCACACTGACGGTTCAATGTACCAACCAGTAACGAGAACCCTAATCACTAATACATAAATGATTTTTCTAACAGTAAAAAACGATCTTAAAGGCCTGTTTAAAACAACGCCACTATGCCACCAATTGTAGAGCACCGCCCCTATTATTAGATTTCAAACGCGGTTCACTTAAGAGAAGAACCGTCCCTGAAACTCTGTCTCTTATAGAGACGGTTCGGTAAAGACATCCGTCCCAAAAATCCTATTTCAGAGGACAGTTCTCTTAAGGAAACTGCCCCTAGAAATGAAGAAAACCGCCTCTAGAAATGAATATATTTTTAGGGGTGGGTTACTTAACGTAACCGACCCTGAAAATTAATTTCCAAAATAGATTGTGTAGCTACAGTGCCTCCCGCCAAGGTTATAGATGGTTTCCTAAGTCGACAACCTCTATTAGAAATGGAAACTATCTGTAAAAAATATTTTTGTACTAGTGAATGCAATTCATCTATGCCCTTCATGATACGGTACAGTGTAAGCTTGTATATCATACTATGTTATTAACAATCCGAGTGCTGCTAGTGCATAACTACGGGGTGTCAGGTTCTAACACGTGCCCTAACTTTCACCAACGAAGTCCATGGAACAACTTCCGTTCAAAGCTTCATTGGCTTTCTGCAGTACTTACTGTATATTTGTGTAACGGACATTAACTGAAAAAGCATGTCGGTTGTTATAGGCTTTGCAGTGCCTCTGTAATTTGTGATTGACATGAACCACGTAGACACAATAACAGATAAATGAACCTACCACCCATTTTCCAAGGCACGCCTGATTGGAACGAAATGATTAGCAGTACCATGTCATAGCGACCAGAGGGCAGTAAAAGGGTGTCTATATGCTGATTGCGCTGAACGCGCTTATCTTTATGCCAAAAAAAAATGTCTACCTTGCATCCCTTTTCGATATTTGAAACCACAAGCTTTATTCTCGAGACAAGAATGCCAGATTAGTCGTTTCACCGGCCATTCTGCACTACTACATAGTAGCACTTCACAGCCGGTTCTAAACACCCCATCACTGTCGGATTTTGAACCGGCACAACCATACCGGCAGTGATGAGGGTTAGCTATCACTGTCGATTCCTACAAACCGGCAGTGTTTTTCAACTTCATTGCTGGTCCTTTACACAACTCGGCAGAGTTCAGTTCCACCAACAGTACCGGTTCATGAGGCCACCCGACAGTGTAACCTCGAACATCAATATCGGTTTGTGTTTGGAGCCGGCAGTGTTGTCGTAACCATCACTGCCAGTTTGTGACAAGACCCGACAGTGATGGTTAAGCCAACGCTGCCGGTTTGTGGCTCAAGCTGGCAGTGCCATCTTCGCCATCACTGCCGGTTTGTTGCTAACCGGTAGTGATGGCCCGTTCGCATTTTATTGTTTTATAATTTATTTTAATTTATATTTTTTTCATGGAATCGGGTATCGCTTTATATACACTACGTTGACGACAGGTCCATCAATATTAAATATTACAAATGTTACGGTTACAGTTCAAATATTCTTATCAAGATCTCGATCCCTCAAAATAATAAAGAAATTATTCGATAAGATGAAGCATACTTCTCGGACTTCTTACAATAGTCTAGCGAACCGCTCTGAACCATACTAGTCCTTGAACTTCACGGATTGTGCAATGGAAAATACTCCATCTTTTTTCAATACCTCGGCTAAGATGAATTTTGGCAGCTCCAATTGCAGTGCGACAATCTCCATGTCTACCAACCTTTCGTGGTTATATTTCTTGTGCTGTCGTTCAAAAAAGATGATATCCAAAGAGGAATTAGAAAATCATTTTGTCGATATATTAACAGACATAAATGAAATGGGGATTATATACACCAACTTATCTGCTTCTTCCGATTTCCCGCTGATGTAACGAAGCATTGCCCACATTACATAAAACCCAGATTCATTGTTTCCCGCCGGCTATTTTAGATACTTCCCCTCTATTTTGACAACCTTGAATGGGACATGCGTCCCACCAATATGTCTTCTTCGGACACTGAGCAATATTAAAAGGAAAAATATTAGAAAATGGTATGTGTGATTCGAAAATAATATGTTATTACGATCGCTTACAAATTCAGCACCGCCACCAGAGCATCCAGATGATGAAATGGTTTTTTCTTCGAGTCCCACACCTCGATCAGATTTTTAGTAAGATTGACACAAATAAAGACAAAATGATTGCTGAATCATAGAATCCTAATTATGGAATAATCTTAACGAAAAAAGCATAATATTAAAAGCCGAGAACACATACTAGGTTAAATTAGGCCATTCTGCTGTTGGTGGGTTCAAAAATATTTTATCAATTCAAGGTTGTAATGTTGAATTAATAATTTTTTTATTTATTAGAATCATGCCCGTGCGTTGCAGGAGCCATAAGTTTTTGCCCACGCCTACAGCGATGTACGTGCCTGCAGGTTATGTCTGTGATATCTGACTGTCTCCTTCCACCATACAAGCGGTGGAGGCACTGCTGTCTAGACCATGTTGCTGGTTTCAGACCACACCATTGGAGGAAGGTGGCTCGTTGGTTGCTATTTTTTAAAAAAAAAATCAATTCACATCCAGGCCACAATAATGATTAGTCCACAATGTCTTCTTACATGTCATTTGTCCCTGATACTGAACTGAAAGAGAAAGGATGTTATTCTATACTGATAGAAAAGGTTTCTCATGTGATTATTCTACATTTGTTTCTTCATATATTGACTTGAAGCTCATAGCTTGTCTCAATCTACTATCACACTGAAACATAGGGAACAGATGACCAATATAAGCAATTGAACAAGAGATGGAGGTGCTGGAGGCCAGTACCACCCAAAGGTACAATGTTATCAACTCTGAAATATTTGCAGTCTCACCTTCTCAATTGGCTTTGAGGCTAAGATGGCGTGATATCGTTTCGTTCATCTGCATGCACCATTGCCAAGTATACCTATTGACAAGTATTAAAGCGTGATTGAATTTGTCAGTAATTATGAAAGTGCATAGAAATTAGAGTCAAATTTTCAGTGCAAATCTGAGGGAGAGAGGAGAACTTGTGAGTGTAACACCCTAAAATTTGCTCTTTTCGAAAAAGATATAAATTGATTTAATTTTTTATTTTGTGCTCATGAAATATGGGAAAAAGAATATTTTTCATTAAATTAAAATTCATTATAAGGAGTAGCAACATGGTTGTGCATACATGCCGAAGCATTTGATTTATTTGGTTGAGTGGTTTTGATCAAAATTTAAATGGTTTAAATTGCTTTTGGAAATGAATTTGAAATCGGCTTTGAAATAAAAGAAAAGAAAATTTAAAAATAAAAGAATTTTTAAATTTGTAAAATTTATTTTTGGGAGCATACCAAAATTTCTCATTTTTATTTGAATTAAAAAGTGTATTTTAAACCATATTTGAATTTGATTTCATTTACATTTGAATTTGGTTTTGAAAACAAAATAGAACAAGATTTGGAAATTGGAAAAATTGCTTTCTCCTCAATATGGCCCGAAGGTCTGCTTCCTCTCCCCTTTTGGCCTCATTGTGGCCTAGTTCTCCCTCCTTCCCTGTCGCGACGCAGGCCCAGCCGGTGATCCAGCTCGAGCCGCGCTGGTGCACTTTCCGCCTCGGCCCAACAGCAAGATCGGCCCGTCTTTCCTCACAGGCCCAGCAACGCCTGCACCGCTGCCACGCTCTCCTTCCCCGCTCTCTCACTTGCTGCCACCCCAGGCCTGCTTGTCAGTCATCTCCCTCCTCCCGTTCATGCCCGAGCTGGACACCGACGCCGCCTGGGAGTACGCGTTCGCCCTGTCTTCACGTCGTGCCGTGCACTCCACGCCGCCTTGCCTCATAAAAGCTGAGCCTTGTGTCCGCCGCCTCCATCCAGTTGCGTCGAAGCTGCCACCTTGCTCTAGCTTTGCCGCACGCCGCAACCCTAGTGCCGCCGTCGCTGTTTCGGTCCGCCGTTCCGTAGCTTCGCCGTCGCTCTGAGCTGCTTGCCGAGCGTCGCATCAAGGTAAGAAATCCGCAGGTGCCGCATATGCCCTCTCTTTGGCTCCCCAATGTGTGTGGGCGCTCGCCAAAGCTACACCGGACCACTCGAGCCGCTCAAGCAAGTCCTGAGCCACCCTGGTGCCCTCACGTCCCACTCCGACCCCACGGGCGAGTTCGACGTCTTCTTCTATACCTCTCTGTGCTTTTCCCGTCGAGTTTGGAGTTTGGAAGCTCGCTCCCGGTGGGATTCCGGTGAAATGCTTGCCGCTGTCAATGGAGCACCGCCGCGCGGCCCTTTGCTCCGGCCAGCATCTCTCCCTCCCCCTCTGATCTAATCCGAGCCATCCATCTTAGATTCAACGGCTTAGATTAGCCCGTACCCCATCGCCTATCATTTTTGCAAAAAGGCCCTTATAATTATTTGGATCTCAACCCGTCGTCCCTGGTTTCATTCAATAGGACCCCTGCCCTTTCTCCTATTAGTGCCCGCAGTCCTCGGCCGGATTTCAAAATCAGATTTTATTTATTTTAATTTGAAAATTAAGTTTCATCTATTTACAAAATTGGCACTACCTTCTGTAGGCCATATCTTCTTTGTTTTAGCTCCGTTTTGACCAGTTCAACTTGCGTTAGGTTCATAATTCCATAATCTACATGTTCATACTACCATAATTTATGATTTCAACTTCTAAAATTCAAGGTTAGATTTAATCTATTATTTTATTAAAGGAAATCTTGTTTAATTCATATCTTCTACGTTTTAACCCCGATTTGATCCATTCAAGTTGCGCTAGATTCATTACGATGTAATCTACGCATTAGTAAAAATGATTATCATGTCACTATTTCTGAAATTTCATGGTTTAAATTCTAATTTGAATAATAATTATGCAACTGGATTTTATAAATAAAATATGATTTGTTTTAGTTTAGTTTTATAATTCAAATCCAAATTTGACTTAATTCATCCTATATAATCTTTTATATAGTTAAAACACATGAAGTTTATAGTTTTATATTTTCTCTTATGAGTAGATCTTTCAGACGCTGTTTCATTCAAACTGTAGCTTCGATTAGCGTGCCTCTGACTGTGTGTTCATAGCGATGTGTAGAATCGTATTTCAAAATCTTTTACTTATTTTTCTATGATTGGTGTATTGTTCTAATGTAGATGTAATTGTATCCTATGCATGTATGTGTATGGATGATTGTGTGGTGTTCTACGATTACGTCCAGTCGGTGAGATATACGTGGTGATTAAGAAGAAGAAGAAGAACGTTGAGGATTAAAGCTTACCGAAAGATCGGTGTTTAAGTTAAGTATAGCATGTGATCATCCTTGTTGTCCTATACACCTTTAATCTTTTAATTCATGCTGCATGTGTCTACCTTGATTACTAGTAAGGATTTTCTAGTACTTTGCACTTTGTGCCTTGATACCAATGGGGTATTGCATTGGGCAGTATGATGCTAGTGCTCAACTACAACCATGATCTTGTAACTTGACTAATCGTATATGCAATAAACACTAAAAGATGTTTTAGCAACATGGCTCAAGAGGGCTAGAGCATTAGGCTGTTTTAAGGTGCTCTAGATTCCTCTCCCTAAGGACTTATTTATAAGTGATCATTTAGGACTTGCAGTACAACTGTAAGGGCTACATGGCTCTGGCTTTAGCTCAGTATGAGGACCTTTTCTAGCTTGTTAGTGGTTACCTTTATTGGAGTAAGAACGGCTTGCTGAATCGGGTATAGTGCGGCCTCTGTCCCCTTATATATAGGCTGCGCGTCATTGTGCCATCGGGAAGGGGGCTCTACATCTCTTTGCTGAGTGAATCTAATAGCCCTAACTTGTTAGACGAACCTTTGAAAGGCTTCATAGTGAATCCTCCCGACCTTCCTTGGTAGTGGGTCAAGAGGCTGATCACCTCAGGCAAAAGGGTAAATCATGACTGACAGTGAAAGTGTACAACATCTACAGAGTGTAAAACTTGTATATCAGCCATGCTCACGGTCAAGAGCATCTTAGGAACCCTTACAGAATAGATGATGAACACTGATGATACTAATGATAAAGATGCTCACTAATGATTACTATTTATGCTATTCATTATTCATGTTTAGCTGATCATGTGTTTATATGGGCTTGTGAATAAACTTGTTGCCACCCAATTGCTAAAAGATGACTTATTAAAAGCTAATCACAATTAAACACGTGTCAGCCTTTTGAGCCTCATGAACCCCATGTTATATTTGTTGAGTACGACATGTACTTATGCTTGCTTTACTTTTTAAATCTTTGGAAAAATCCTGTATGGGTACCAAATTACTAGAGTTTGGAGGAATTAGGCTTATGATAAACCAGTCAGTTGTGCCTGTGGAACTGGAGTCTTCACCTGAACATTAGAGTTGTCTTTTCGCTATTTGCTGATTAAGGTTATATCCCTTATACTAAGTACATTATATATTGAGCATTGTCTTTCGATATTACCCTTATTTATAGCTATATGTGAGATTTCACTTCCTAGGCTCACATATGGTGCATATCTGGTTTTGTTCTTAAAACTGGGTGCTACAGTGAGTCACCTTTGCAGCGTGGAAGAGAGGAACCCTATGTAGGAGAGGCGTCAGAATGGGCAGTGATCCATGATTGGAATCTAAGTGCGGGAGGTGGCCTAAAATTGCCCCAGCAGCAATAAGACGTCTATATATGGCACGATTGTTTGCCTTTCAGAAACAGAGTTTGTTTTGGAAACAGGCCTTATTTGTTGCGGAATATGTGGGTCGCGGTGATTACGTGGGTCACGGGTCGCCTGGACGGGGTTTGCGAGTGGGGTCGGGCTAGGGCAGGGGGCCGAAGGCTGCACGATAGGGCGACGAGGGGAGGGCGCATGGATCGGTGAGGGTGGCTGTGCACGGGGTGTCTCGTCTACTCCTGCTCGTCTTGGGTGCTTGGATGACCACGAAAGGGGCGTGGCCACGCGCACGACGCCGTGAGCCGGCAAAGGCGCAGCCGAGCATGGCGGCCGGTGGCAACCACTGGAGCAGGGGGGCGTGGGCGTGGGGCAGTGGTGGCGCGTGGAGGCCAGGCGTGGGAGGCCGGGCGCCGGGCGTTGGAAGCCGGTGGCTGGCACGGGAGCGGCGCGGGCACGGGGCCGACGGCTGGCTCACGGGCGGGGTGCCGGCACACGGGTGGCGGCGTGGCGTCGGGTGCACGGGAGGTGGCATCGGGCTTCTGGGGCAGCGGCGGTGGGTGCACGGGTGGTGGCGGCGGGCTCCCATGGCTATGGGTGCTTGTGTGTGCTGTGTGTCGCGTGCGTCTGTGTGAGGCACGGGGGTGGTCAACCCACAATAAATCAAAACAGTTTGCCGAGTGCCCGTGATCTAGCACTCGTCAAACCTAGACTTGTCGAGTGCTAGATCATGGGCACTCGGCATACTCTATAAAACTATGCGCTGCGGGTGGTTACGAGGGAGGTTTATCGTGTGTCCGCGATCTAGCACTCGACAAACCTAGACTTTGTCGAGTGCTATATCGTGGGCACTCGGCATACACTAGAAAACTGTGCGCTGCGGGTGATTACGAGGGAGTTTTGCCAAGTGCCTGCGATCTAGCACTCGGCAAACCCCCGTTTAATTTTTTTTAATTTTTAAACCCTAAACTACTGCACGTGTGTGCGGCCCGTGAAGCTGTTTGCCGAGTGTCCCAGGTCTGACAGTCGGCAAACCCCAAGTTTGCCGAGTGCTAGATCTCGAACACTCGGCAAACTTGTTTTGTTTTTTCCCATTTCCAAATCCTCAACTACTGTACGTGTGTGGGGCCCATGAAGCGGTTTGCCGAGTGTCCCTGGTCCGACACTCGGCAAATCACAAGTTTGTTGGGTGCCATATCAGGGGCACTCGGTCAATTTTTTTCATTCTCCCTCTTTTCCATAACGTGTTTTCCTCAATTTGATTTTTCTAGGAATATTATTCCATTATTTTATACAGTTATAGCTCAAATTCAGTCTATATCAATTAAAATCCTATAATTGCACTTAATAAATTAAAATTATCAAACGCATCCAAAAAATTATCAAAATTTCACATGAATCAATCTATGTTCTCTATTGCCTATAGAAAAAGTTTTGAAGTCAAACCCCAATTGGACCGTCACTTTGACTCCAAATCTTACCGTATCCTTCTCAACACTACGATTCTTTTTCTGAGATACTTTGATTTGTAAACATTGTACGTGACAGATTGTGTGAAACCTTTTCAATTTTTGGCCACGGCCTTCCACGTATGATATCATGAGATCTTGACGAATCCCATGATTTTTAGACTTCGTTTGCTTTTTTTAGAATTTAAAAATCATTTAGACACAAGTTCGTGGTCGTGTTTACTGAACTAGATGTTTGAAATTTCTTTTTATTTTCTGGGTAAGGCCTCACACCGGACTAAATAACATGAATATCATTTTTATACTTATTTTATTCTATTATTTGAATCACTTGCAGTTCAAATTTGACTTATACCAAAAAATTCCTTGAAATGCAATAAATTAATTAAATATAACAAACAGATCTAGAAATATACCAAATCTTAACATGGAGTACCACACATTGTATATGGATAGTAGAAAAAGTTTCAAGGTTAAAAGAGAAAAAAAACCTTATTTATTTGTCGAGTGCCAAAAAACCACTCGGCAAAATTATTTCTTTGGCGAGTGCTAAAGAAAAACACTCGGCAAACTTACTTCTTTGCCGAGTGTCACTAACGGACACTCGACCAAACTCCTAACGGCCGGCACACTAACTGCCGGATGTCCACGTGGTGGTTTTTTGCCGAGTGTCTCTGTTTTGCCAAGTGTTTTTTTCCTAGTTTGCTGAGTGGTCTTTTTTCAGCACTCAGCAAAGATATTGATTTGCCGAGTGCCATTATTTTGCCGAGTATGGTTTCTGAAGCACTTGGCAAACAATTTTTTTACCGAGTGCCCGATAGAATGTACTCAGGCAAATCTTTTAGCACTTGGCAAATCTGCTGTTTTCAGTAGTGGACGCAGATGATAAGCTTAGTTATTTTTTAGGTGTAGAGATAGAGATTTGACAAAACTTATGATTTTTCATATAGGTTCGCCCTCGGTAGTGTAATCTCTTAAAGCAAGACAACTAAACTTGAGGGGAAATCTGAACCTAACAAAACATATTTAAAGCTTTTTATTAAGTCGTCACGTAATTACACAGGAAAATCCGTCATGACATTTTCTGCCACTGATTTTGGCTGTACGGGGCTTTTCAGGCCCTTGGCTACATACTGTTGGTGTGAGTCGTCTGTCGCTGCATCCCAAGACACATAAATGCAGGCGTCGGATGCGAAATACCAAAACTACAAAACTCACTGGGACTGGGCCAATTCAAGCAATCAATCATTCATTAATTACATATAGATTATATATATAAGCAGGAATACAAGCATCATAAATAAAGCAAGCATAGATCTCCTTGCCAGTACGTTTTATTGTTGGAATAAATAAATAAAGCAAATTAATAAAACACAAGACCATCATCGAAATGAAATGCCGATCGAGAGTAGTTAGCATGGGCATCTGGTGGTCGATCGGTACGGTCGCAGTCGCAGGCACGCGCATCGTCCAGTTGATGGCGAGCCAGCTGGTTTAATTAGCAGGGCTTAATGCATATGCAGCGTCTGCGGAAGGTGCTGCACCTGCCACCCATGAAGCCTTCACTAAGGCACACGGTGGCGCAGTTCTCTTTGTTCGTGCATATCCCAACAAATCGCTCGCTGTCCTTCTCGCATTCCCTCACGTGCACCGCCGGCGCCATATCTATCTCGTCATCAACCACATACAAATGCACGAACAGCAGACCGCGGGTTAGTTATCAGGATGTATATATCACAAAGAATTGTACAGAAAGCATTCTTAGAGGCTTTTATGAATAATCTTTTTTTTTGTGATAAGGTCACTATTAATGGAACATTTGCAGAGACGGTCGGGTGGTCACAAGCCTACAACAATGGCTGGCTGTACTTGTAGAGAGATGTGGTCCTACCAGGCTTTTATGAATGCCCTCAATTTTGAAGTGGTTTGATGTGTAATTTAAATTAAATTTCACATCAAACCACTCCCGTAGATTGAGGCGGATATATACATGCGTATGTAAATAAGACTTTATCGGGATCAAAACTTCCATTACTATAAATAATCAATTATTAGAGGTGGCCAAAATCGATTTCTACGAGACCAATTAATGCAAGTGTGTTTCAATCCAACAAAAATCTCTAGAAACCTTACATCTCGTATCAGAGGTGATCCGAAACCAAACCCTCTTATCAGCCTTTACATATATATTTTCTGATACTACAACATAATGTGCAGACAAACGATCTATCACTAGAAAATCCCACTATATAAAAATATATAAAAAAACCTACATAACATTGAATATATTATTATCAGAAGCGAATGACACAGCGTGCAAACCAAAATCAGTTAATTATATAACTCTTTATATACACTGGTACACAACGTGGCTTTAATACCAGTTGGGAAAGGCCTTTAGTCCCGGTTTCCCAACTGGAACTAGGAATCCGGGACTAAAGGCACATCCCTTTAGTCCCGGTTGGCTTGAATAGAGACTAAAAGCATCTCCAACATTACTCAATATTTTGTTCCTAAAAACATAAAGTTTTACAACTCCTAAAAAAATATTGGAAGAAATAAAGAAGGCCATCTTCAAGAGTTTCTAATAATCCACTTCTAAAATATAGAAGACAATTTTACCTGTCGAATGGCACAATTCCGTTATGGCTATACACATAAGAGTAGAGGCTATCCTATATCCGATTCATCAAGCCATTCTTACACCATAAAGGTAACCACTAACAAGCTAGAAAAAGTCCCCATACTAAGCTAAAGCCAGAGCCATGTAGCCCTCACAGTTGTACTGTAAGTCCCAGATGATCACTTACAGATAAGTCCTTAGGGAGAGGAATCTAGAGCACCTTAAAACAGCCCAATGCTCTAGCCCTCTTGAGCCATGTTGCTAAAACATCTTTTAGTGTTTATTGCATATACGATTAGTCAAGTTACAAGATCATGGTTGTAGTTGAGCACTAGCATCATACTGCCCAATGCAATACCCCATAGGTATCAAGGCATAAAGTGCAAAGTACTAGGAAATCCTTAGTGGTAATCAAGGTAGACACATGCAGCATGAATTAAATGATTAAATGTTATATGGGCCATCGGATCTGATTTGGATGGCCTAGATTAGATTGGGAGAAGGAAGGAGAGGGGCTACCGGCCGGTGGTGAGTCCAGGCGGTGGCGTTCTCACCGGAGGAGCAGGGGAATTCATCGGCGTGATCGGTTTAGGCGATTCCGACCACCGTTAGGCTCGGGGAAAGATCAGGAAGCAAGAGGGAGGCGCGGCGAACACGTTGGAGATATCGAAGGGCCCTACGATGGCACGGTGGCGAGCTCACTCATGGTTAGGCGGATCAGCTCGATGGCAAAACTCCGATGAGGTAGAAGGAGAAATAGAAAGCGAGAGGGAGAGCATGCGAGGAAGCTAAAGCTTGCTTACCTCCAAGCGAACCTCAGGGACGTAGTCATGGAGGTGGAGGAGCGGCGAATCGATGGAGGCAACGACGAGCTAGGGCGGTAGTGGTGTTGTTCGAGCTCGAGCAAGGCCTTCGGCTTGCTTCTAGGGTTGACAAGAAAGGCGGCGGATGTGGCTGCTATTTATGGGGGTGGGTGGCATGGGGCGCATGCCAACCAAGCGGACATAGGGCGGAGGTGGACTCCTTGCATGGACGGAGTCTGAGACGATGTCGCCCCGAGGTGGGAGAAGGCCCTAACAAACGGGCCCGAGGTGGTAGTGGTACAGAGCGTGGGGCCAGGTAGACAGAGGGAGAGAGGGGAAAGAGGCGCGGCAGCGTGGCTACTGGGCCAATAGGCTGAACGGACCAACTACGGAGGGAGCAGAGGCATGCCGAGGGAGAGGGAGCTAGCCCACGTGGGGAAGAGCTAAGGAGAAGAAGGGCAGGCTGGCTGGGCCGAAAGGTGGGAGAGGAGAGGGAAAGGGTTTTTCTTTTTCCTTTTCTATTTTGTTTTCAAAACCAAATTCAATTATGAACCAAATGCAAATCCAAATATAGTTTCAAATATACTTTTCAAGATGAGAACTTTTGGGAGATTTCCAAAACTGAACTTTTGCAAAATTTTAAAAACTCTTTTATTTTCCTAATTCTCTTTTTCTTTTCAATACATTTCAAAGCCATTTTTGAATTCTTTTCAAAATATAATTTAAACCATTTTGAATTTTAATCAAAATCACTCAACCAAATAAATCAAATGCACCGGCATGTATGCTCAACCATGTTGCTACACCCGATGATGAGTTTTAATATAATGAAAAATATATTTTTCCTATATTTCATGTGCACAAAATTCATAAATAAATCATTTTAATCCTATTTTCAAAAGTACAAAATTTAAGGGTGTTATAATTCTACCCCCTTAAGATGAATCTTGTCCCCGAGATTCGGAAGACGTGGACTAGGAGATAGGGATACTCCATCTTTGGATTCTTCTTTACTTCCCCAAGTAGCTCCATCATCTTGATAAGGATTCCGCCTTACTCTGCATATCTGTCAACCTTACTCCAAGTAACTTGCTCTACTAATTCTAAATTTTGATAGATTCTCCATACCATGCCTAGGTAACTTCAATCATTAGACCATTTTTATTTTTAGTCTATACTTATTAGACCTCTTTCTTCATATGTTCACCTTCCAATGGAGCCTTTTCACTTTCTTGGTCCAAAGTAGGCTCTGTCACCAGCTTTAAAACTTTAATGACTATATAGGCTCAGGTTAAGCAGCTCAATTCTCAAGCCCAATTCTAAGTCCATGGTGTCGTCTGAATCTTCTTAGCATAACTCTCAGTTGCTAAGGGCATCGGCCATGACTTTGATCCTCGAAGTGATAGCACTTTTCCAAGTCATAATCAATTTCATTCCAATGAGGATATCACAAGCTCAAGACCAACTTAGTGAAGATGTCCTGTAGATTCTTGTGATCCTCCTAGATGTCACTTGTTATGCCCAAGTAGATAGCATGTCCATGCTCCACAACAGATAACTCCAGATCATACGTCAGATGTTCCATCTCTTGTTTTCTTGCATAAGCCTCTACTTTTTCTTCTTGCATAAGAACACATCCCACACCTTTCACAGGATGCATCATAGTGGATATAAAGCTCTTGTCCTGATCTGGCAAAGCTAATACATAGGTTTTACTTTAACCTCTTTTTTTACTCCTTCAAACACTTAGCTGAGGTCTCTTGATTCGAACTTACTTAAAAGCTTCTTCAGTAGCTCTACCAATATCTTGATGATCTTAGATAAACCTCCCTTGAACCTCTAACCAAACCTCATTATTAAAGACTCTGAGTCTCTCTCACACATCTTTGGGTACCACCTTCCTTATCAGATTAACCAATTCTTCCAAGTGAGAGCTAGAGAGTATGTCTTAACTTCATATGGCACCTTGAGCATTCGGAACCTTCTTAGTTGGATAGTTTGCATAGGCGTGATTGTCTATCTTATTGATCTCCTCCAAAGGGGTTTGTTCCTCTACATTAACATCTGAAAACTCATAGTCCACTTTACTTTCTTCATAGGACACACCTTCTATCAAGTCATTCTCGTCTTCCTTAGGTGCAGATTGGATACCCTCATACTCAATTCTTTCTCTGGACGGTGTCGTTAGAAGCACCGAACGTTGAGTATACTTAATTACTCCTTTACAAGAAGATAACCACCCCTTTCCAAGAATAACAACAATGTCCATTAACTCCAAAACAATAAGGTTTGCCTCAAAGTTCTTCCCTTTTATGTTAAGACTAACTTTTAGGCATATGCGGTTTGCCTTCTTTTCTCCTCCTAGAGAGTTAACTATTAAGGGTTTCCTCATCAGAAGCATAGTTATCTTATGTTCTTCCACATATTCCCTAGAGATGAATGTGACGCACTGGGGTCAAACAACACCATAGCAGTGTCTGAGCTTACTACAATCAAACCATAAACAACTTCCTTAGCTCCATGAGTGGTAATCATATTCACATTGTTCAACCTACCTTGAAAGTAGTTTTGCTTTAACTTATTGCCTTGCACCTGCTCCCTATGAACATTCTGTTCTAGCTCCTGCTGCTGTTGATTCTAGCTTTGATTACTCTTAGCCAACTTCTCAAGACAATCGTTCTTATAGGGTTCAATCTCACCATAGTTATAACCTTCCTTACTAGTAGAAGTATTTGTCACTTTCACGGTGATAGTGGGAGATGATAGACATGGCTCTTGTGAGCTAAAAAGTTGCACTTCATCATTAGGTTGATGATATTGATCTTGATCATTACTTCCAAGCAGATTCATAGGGTGTGACTAATATTCTGGTTGTGTAACGAAACAGAGATGAGTATTTCTTAACTGGCATTGAATGTCATGCTTTCTCTTCTTCTCTTCCATCTCTCGATGCTTGTTCTCAATTACAATTGTCCACCAATGTCTAATAGTCGGCATACACCACGGTCATCATATGTAGTTGTAAAATATCACGTAGTCTTTTCAAAAAGTGTTTTTGCTTCTTAGCATCACTATCCTCCTCCTTGGGAGCATAGCGTGACAATTGAGTGAACCAGTTACAATACTCACACACAGACATAGATCCTTGCTTCAAGTTGAGGAACTCATCTGGCTTGAGTTCTACCACACCTATGGGAATGTGGTACGACCTGAAGCTCTCGCTAAACTCCATCGAGGTGATCTGTCCAACATTGTTGGGACGTCCATACTGGTAAGACTCCCACCAGTCTTGTGCTGTGCCCTGGAGTCGGCCGGATGCAAAAAGCACCTTCTCATGGTTGTAACCATCACAGAGATAATCGATGCTTCCAAATGAATAGCTAGAACATATGAAACTTCATCTTGCAACTTCTTCAACTTGGCTACCCCTCTTAAGAAAAAATAAACTAGGGGTCACAAAAAGGGTAGCTTGCACCTTCTTCTAGATGAGTTAACTAGTATCAAGACATTCTGACATCCCCATGATACTCTCGTATTGGGGCAAGAACAAGAAATCTAGAATTCCTCGCGAGCAGAAAAACAACAGTGTAGTAAAACAACTCTATCTCCTATTCTGTTAATCCAATAAATTTGTAGCTTATACCGTTGGAAATGTTATCAAATTATCCACAACTTCCTTATAGAACACTTTGCCAAATTCCATAGTTCAGGTAGTCGAAAATAGTGCACAACAGAGACTACTCTAGAGTTTAGACAGCACAGGTGCATCGTCTTGTGATTTTCATAACTCCATAACCGAAATAGATATGAGGGCGGTTCTTATGGTCACATAAAGATATCAAAGTCTACTATTGTCCTGAATTTCTCTATGATTTTTGGTTGTCCAAAAACAGAGATATAAGCCAATAAAGATAGGTTGCTCTAAAAAGACAGGATAGAGAAAATAGAAGATAACCAAAACCCAACTATTTATTTCATTAATCCTTATACCTTAGGCCTATGATCTAAATGAAATTGTGGGAACACCCAACAATATCATTGCAATCATTACAAAGATTCAAAACAAGTAGAAGCACAATGACAATTCAACAAAGCACTAAAGGTGCACAATTCAATCATTGACTCAACTTGCGATACTATCATCCTCATTATACTAGGGGTAACAATCCTAAGACTCATCTTCAGATTATGCAAGAAGGTGATGAGGAACAGTTCTAAAAGCATGTCAAATCAAGGAGTGAAGATGAAACAAAGACTTTAAAATAAGCACCAAGGTAGGGATGAATAGCAAGGGTAGAGATATACTAGAGAAGAAAATATCAAGGTTCATAGAGCAAGGGTTTTTGTAGCAACTTCTAAACCTTAGAACGACCACTTTTTACTAGGCTTGCGTCCTACAGTCAGCATTGCTTTGATACCACTTTGTAGCACCCGATTTTAAGAACAAAACCAAATACACACCATATGTGAGCCCAGGAAGTCAAATCTTACATATAGGTACAAATAAGGGTAATATCAAAAGACAATGCTCAATATATAACGTACTTAGTATAAAGGATATAACCATAGACAGCAAACAACGGAAAGACAACTCCGATCTTTAGGTGAAGACTCCAATTCCACAGGGACAACTGACTGGTTGATCACAAGTCAAATTCCTCCAAACTCTAGCAATCTGGTACCCATCCTGGATTTTTTTCCAAATATGTGAAAAATAAAGCAAGCATAAGTACATGTCGTACTCAACAAATATATCATGGGTTTCATGAGGCTCAAAAGGCTGACACTGGTTTAACTGCAATTAGCTTTTAATAAGTCATCTTTTAGCAATTGGGTGGCAACAAGTTTATTCATAAGCCCACATAAACACATGATCAGGTAAACATAAATAATGAATAGCATAAACAGTAATCATTAATGAGCATCTTCATAATTATTATCATCCATGTTCATCATCATTAACCATTAGTGATCATCTATTCCATAAATGTTCCAAGGCCGCTCGTGACCGTGAACACAGCTGATATACCAGTTTTACACTCTACAGAGGTTGTACACTTTCACTATGAGTTGTGATTTACCCTTTTGCCTGAGGTCGCGAGCCTCTTAACCCACTACCAAGGAAGGTACACATGGTTCACTATGAAGCCTTTCAAAGGTTCATCTAACAAGTTAGGGCCATTAGATTCACTCAGCAAACAGATATTGGAACCCTCCTGTCGAATGGCACAATTCCATCATGGCTATACACATAAGAGTAGAAGCTATCCTATACCTAATTCATCAAGCCATTCTTACGCCATAAAGGTAACCACTAACAAGCTAGAAAAGGTCCTCATATAGAGCTAAAGCAGAGCCATGTAGCCCTCATAGTTGTATTGTAAGTCCTGGATGATCACTTACAGATAAGTCCTTAGGGAGAGGAATCTAGAGCACCTTAAAAATAGCCCAATGCTCTATCCCTCTTGAGCCATGTTGCTAAAACATCTTTTAGTGTTTATTCCATATACCATTAGTCAAGTTACAAGATCATGTTTGTAGTTGAGCACTTGCATCATACTGCCCAATGCAATACCCCATAGGTATCAAGGCACAAAGTGCAAAGTACTAGGAAATCCTTATTGGTAATCAAGGTAGACACATGCATGATGAATTAAATGATTAAAGGTGTATAGGACAACAAGGATGATCCCATGCTATACTTGCCTTAAACTCAGATCCTTCTTCAAGTCAAAACTTCAAAGATCTACTTCTTGATTTACCATGTATAGCTCATCGACGGGACGTAATCATAGAACACCACACAAACATCCATACACATACATGCATAGCATAAAATTACATCTATATTAGAACAGTACACCAAACATATGAAATAGTAAGTAAAAAGGTTTTAAAGATGTTCTACATGTTACTACGAACACACGGACACGAAAAGCACTCTAATCGGAGCTACGGTGAAAAAGATACATCTGTCGATAGATTTGCTTCGAAAAGAAACTATAAGTTTTATTTATTTTAATTATAAAACATATATAAGATACTTTAGAGAAATATCTAAATTGGTTTAAGCCAAATTATATTTGTATTAGAAAACCAATGCAAGATTTAATCTTATTTTATTTACTAAAGACAGAGGTAAAAAGCCTAAGTTGTTTTTAATTGAAAAAGTAGCTTCATATAGATTAATCATATTACTATTTTTTTTCAAAGATCTAAATATGCTAAACAATATTACCAACACGTAGATTACGTCATTACGAACCTAACGCAACTTGAACAGGTCAAATCGGAGCTAAAACGGAGAAACTACGCATAAAATAAGATCAATGGCAATTCTATAAATATTTTGAAATCAATTCCATATTAAAAATAATTAAAGACCAAATTAAAATAGTCCTGTGGATTAGGCATAGTTTTTAGAAAAATATAGGGGTCAAAACATAAAAACTAGGGGCATTGATTGAATTATTTGGAACTACGCTTGACGGCGGGTTGATTTTGTAAAAGTTGGGGGTCTCTTTTGCATAAACTCCAGCCGAAAGGGTACGGGGTTATATGGGCCTTCGGATCTGATTTGGATGGCCTAGATTAGATTGGGAGAAGGAAGGAGGGGCTACCGGCCGGCGACGAGTCCAGGCGGCGGCGTTCTTGATGGAGGAGCAGGGGAATTCGTCGGCGTGATCGGTTTAGCCGATTCCGACCACCGTTAGCCTCGGGGAAAGATCGGGAAGCTAGAGGGAGGCACGATGAACATGTTGGAGGGATTGGAGGGCCCTACGATGGCATTGTGGTGAGCTCACTCATGGTTAGGTGGATCGGCTCAATGGCAAGACTCCGGTGACGCAGAAGGAGAAATAGAAAGCGAGAGGGGGAGTGTAGCACCCGGTTTTAAGAACAAAACTAGATACACACCATATGTAAGCCCAGAAAGTCAAATCTTACATATAGCTACAAATAAGGGTAATATCAAAAGACAATGCTTAAATACATAGCGTATTAGTATAAAGATTATAACCTCAGAGTATAGATAGCGGAAAGACAACTCCGATCTTCAGATGAAGACTCCAAATCCACAGGGACAATAGACTAGTTGATCACAAGCCTCATTCCTCCAACTCTAGCAATCTAGTACCCATTCAGGATTTTTCCAAAGATTTAAAAAGTAAAGCAAGCATAAGTACATGTCGTACTCAACAAATATAACATGGGGTTTATGAGGCTCAAAAGGTTGACACTAGTTTAACTGCGATTAGCTTCTAATGAGTCATGTTTTAGCAATTGGGTGGCAACAAGTTTATCACAAGCCCATTTAAACACATGATCAGGTAAACATGAATAATGAATAGCATAAACAATTAACCATTAGTGAGCATCTTCATCATCCATATTATTAGTGTTCATCAACTATTTTGTAAATGTTCCAAGGCCGCTCGTGACCGTAAGCACGGTGGATATACCAATTTTACACTCTACAGAGGTTGTACACTTTCACTGTGAGTCATGATTTACCCTTTCGCCCGAGGTAGCTAATCTCTTGACCCACTTCCAAGGAAGGTCGGTAGGGTTCACTATGAAGCCTTTCAAAGCCAGAGCCATGTAGCCCTCATAGTTATACTATAACTCCTAGATGATCATTTATAGACACATGCAGCATGAATTAAATGATTAAAGGTGTATAGGACAATAAGAAAATCCCATGCTATACTTGCCTTAAACACCGATCCTTCGCTAAGCTTTAATCTTCAACATTCTTCTTCTTCTTGATCACCACGTATATCTTAACGACTGGACATAATCGTAAAGCACCACACAAGCATCCATATAATCATACATAATACAATTCTACGCATCGCTACGAACACATAGACACGAGAGGCATGCTAATCGAAGCTACGTTAAAAAGATAAATCTACCAAAAAATCTACTTATAAAAGAAAATATAAAACTATTAGCTTCATGTGTTTTAACTATATAAAAACATATATAAGATATTTTATAGATAATATAAATTAAGTCAAATTTAGATTAGAATTATAAAACTAAAGTAAAACATATCATATTTTATTTATAAAATACAGTAGCATAATTATAATTCAAATTAAAGTTTAAACCATGAAATTTCAGAAATAGGGACATGATAAACATTGTTACTAATGCGTAGATCTTGTTGCAATGAATCTAGCAGAACTTGAACGGTCAATTCGGAGCTAAAACGTAGAAGATATGAATTAAACAAGATTTCCTTTAATAAAATAATAGATTAAATATAACCTCAAATTTTAAAAGTTTAAAACATATCTAACAGTAGTATGAACATGTAGATAATGAAATTACAAACCTAACGCAAGTTGAACGGGTCAAATTAGAGAAATTATGGCTAAAACAAAATTAGTGGCAAATCTATAAATAGCTGAAAACGTATTTTAGACTTAACCAAAACAAAATACGCTTTCAAAAGAAGAAAACAAAATATGAGAAGATGTTTTGGATTGCGGTTTAAGACCTAAATACTTGTAAGGGTCTTTTTGCAAAATTCATAGCGAAGGGGTATCAGCCATCCACGGCCGTTGAATCTGAGATGGGCGGTGGAGATTAGAAGAGAGGGGGTGCGGGTCGCCGATGGCGAGCTAGACAGTGGTGCTCGGCCAGAAACAACAGAGAGCTCACCAGAGTTCATGAATCCGGTGATTTAGGCCATGGTTAGACACGAGAGAAGTACGGAGCAAGAGGAGAAGGAGGCTAACACGATGGAGAGATCGGAGGGGACCGCCATGGCACGGGATGGACGCGTGGATTGACATGGCGGCTCAGGTTCACCGGGGAACATATGATGAGCTAGTTCCAGCAACAGAGAAGGAGGGAGAGGGCATGGACAGTACTCACTACTTCCTCATGTTTATGCAAAGCCAGGTAGGTGACTCAGCGAGTCAACGTAGCAGCGAACCGGTCAGCGACAGATCTTCTACGGCGTTGCGGCTTGAATCGGAATAGAGAGACGACATGGCTTGCTCTAGGGATCGGAGGGGGATGGCATGGGTGCGGAGGCTCTCTATTTAAGGGCCGAGCAGCTTGGGAGGCACGGCAACAGAAGGAGACGGTGCGAGCGTAGATTCCTCAGTGAAGTCCCGTTCGTGCACTGAATTGGAAGGAAGGGGGAAGAACTGACAGGGCGGCCCGGTGTGGCAGCGAGGGAAGGGCGTGGGGTTGTTGTGTCAGCGGGATGGAGCAAGGGAGGCAGGAGGTGCGACGATGCTAGGCCGCTTGCCAGAGAGAACAGAGAGCGCGCGGGTGGGCTGCGGTCTTCAGCTTGGGCCTACGGGCGCGAGTGAGAGGGAGTGAAGGAAGACTAGGCCATTCACGGAAGTGAGCCTACGCAGAAGAGCGGTGGAGGAAGTAGGCCTACGCGGGAGCAGAGCTAGGCCTGTGTGCATAGTAGAGAGGAGGGAAGGGAACTAGGCTCCAGCTTGGGCCTATCGGCCAAAAAAGAGAGGGAAGAAGAAAAATTTCTTTTCTATTTTTCCTAAACACATTTTCAAATCCAAATTCAAATCAAATTCAAGTATAGTTTCAAATATACTTCCCTATTCAAATAAAAATGGACAATTTTGATAGGCTTTCCAAAATAAACTTTACAACTTTAAAAATACTTTTATTTTCTAAATTTTCCTTTCTTTTATTTCAAACCATACTCAAATTTATTTTCAAAAGCATTTTGAATCCATTTTTAATTTTCAATCAAAACCACTCAACCAAATAAATCAAATGCAAGGGCATGTATGCTCAAACATGTTGCTAAATCTTATGATGAATTTTAATTTAATGAAAAAAATTATTTTTCTATATTTTATGAGCACAAAAATTCCAAATTAAATCTTTTTAGCTCTATTTCCAAAAACTCAAATTTTAGGGTGTTACAATTCTACCCCCCTTAAGATGAATCTTGTCCCTGAGATTCGAAAGACGTCGACGAGGAGATAGGGATACTCTGTCTTTGAATTCTTCTCTACTTCCTCGTATAGTTCCATCGTCTTGATAAGGATTGCACTTTACTTTGCATACCTGTTGATCTTACTCCAAGTAACTTACCAAACTGATTCCAAGATTTTGACCAGTACCTTGAACAATTCTCTTTCTTAAAATATCCACATTCCAACGAAGCCTAACAAATCTCTTAGTTAGAAGGAAATTTCACTACCAACCTTGGAAATATTAATGATTCAGATCAAGTTGTTCAAACTTGGAATACAATTCTTAGTCCTTGGTGTCACCCTAACCTTCTTAGCACAACTTTCCATTGCTAAGAGCATCGACTGTGACTTTTGCTTCTCCAAGTGATAGCACTTTTCCAAGTCATAATCAATTTTCATTCGAATGAAGATATCACAAGCTCAAGACCAACTTGGTGAAGATGTCCTGTAGATTCTTATGATCCTCCTAGATGTCACTTTTACTTCCAAGAAGATATTACTTCCATGCTCCATAATGGATAACTCCAGATGCATGTTTGGTAGTTTAACTCATGCTTCCTTACTTGACTTAGTGAACAAGGTACTACATTTTTCTTCTTGCATAAGGACACATTCCACACCTTAACAAGGTGCATCATTGTAGATATGAAGCTCTCGTCTGGATCTGGCAAAGCTAATACATAGGTTTTACTTCAACGTTTTCTTGGACTCCTTCAACACTTAGCTGAGGTCTCTTGATCCAAACTAACTTGAAAACTTCTCCGGTAGCTCTACCAAAATCTTGATGATCTTGGATAAACCTTCATTGAACCTTTAACCAAACCTCATTGAAACTCTGAGTTTCTCTCAGATCTTTGGGTACCACCACGCTTCTGCTACGCAAACTAGAACGTAGGACACTTCATCTTGCAAATTCTTCAACTTGGCTACCCCCTTAAGAAAAGATAAACTAGGGGACACCAAAGTATAGCTTGCATATACTTTTAGATGAGCTAACTAGTATCAAGATGTTTTGACATCCCAGTGATACTCTTGTATATAGGCAAGAACAAGAAATCTGAAATTCCTCGCGAGTAGAAAAACAACAGCACAGTAAAATAGTTGTAACTCTCATTCTGTTAATCAAATGATATTGTACCTTATACCGTTGGAAAGATTATAAAATTCTCCACAACTTCCTTATAGAACACTTTTCCAAATTCTGCAGCTTATGAGGTCTAAAACAGTGCACAATAGAAACTGTTCCAGGTTCCAAACAGCATAGATGCATCGCCTTGTGATTTTCGTATCTCCATAACCAAAATAGCTATCAGGCTGGTTCTTCGTTCGGAGAAAGATATTGAAGTCTACTATTGTTGAAAATTTTCTCGTGATTTTTTGTCATATATGCTTAGAGATATAAGCCAAAGAGTGCAGACTGCTCCAAAAAGATAGGATAGGGAGAACAGAAGAAAACCATAACCCAACTATTTATTGCACTGATCCTTATACCTTAGGCAGATAAACTAAATGAAATTGTGGGAACACCCAACAAGATCATTACAATCATTACAAAGATTCAAAACAATCATAAGCATAAGGACAATTCAACAAGCAATAAAGATGCACAATTCAATCATTGACTCAACTTGCGATACTCTCGTCCTTATTGTACTAGGGGTAACAATCCTAAGACTTATCTTCAGATTACACAAGAAGGTGATGAGGAATAGTTCTAAAAGCATATCAAACCAAGAAGTAAAGATGAGAACAAAGTCTTCAAAATAAGCAACAAGGTAGAGATGAATAGCAAAGGTAGAGATATAGTAATGAAGAAAATATCAAGGTTCATAGAGCAAGAGTTTTTGTAGCAACTTTAAACCTTAAAACGACCAGTTTCTACTAGGCTTGCATTCTACAGTCAGCATTGCTCTAATACCACTTTGCAGCACTTGGTTTTAAGAATAAGACCAGATACACACCATATGTGAGCCCAGGAAGTCAAATCTCACGTATAGCTACAAATAAGGGTAATATCAAAAGACAATGCTTAAATACATAGCGTAT